>NW_010972519.1:1237284-1312329 GCF_000737465.1 Haliaeetus leucocephalus
TGGCGAAAGCGGGGGGGGTTTCCCCCCCCCCCCCCTTTTTTCCCCTCTGTTTTTTTTCCCCCCCTTTTTTCCTTCCTTCCTTTTTTTTCCCCCCCCCCCCCCCCCCCCTTTTTTTTTTTAATCCCCAACTAGGACTATTGGAGAGGGCTTGAACATGAAATAAACTCTTGCTGTTGTAGGTTTCCTAAATAGGTGATCAAAAAGGGAAGAGAGCTTAAAAACTATCAAGCAGTAATAAAAGCCTATACATTGGCAAAGATAAATGCTGTTATGAACTTGGAGAAATGGGAGTTCTGTTAATGGAGATTAAGTATTTTCACGTTGGAGGTTGGTTAATTTCAGTCCTTGTACTTTCCTGCAATGAATGTGAGCTTTGACATTAAACAGGGAACTTGCTCCTGACTGCATGCAACCAGCCCTTGTGCCTCTACACTCAAAAGCTTACAGAAAAACATGGAAAGGATTAAATAGAGAAGCTGTAAGAATGATTTCTTGCTTGTGTAGCCATGACAGATTCCATGAGCTTGAGCCGCTTAGCTTATCAAAAAAAGGTTAAGAAGCTGCTGGTCAAAAATTTTTAGGCACCTATGCAGGATGACAATATCTGATATTAGAGGTCTTTTTAATCTCTCTTGCTTACTTATCCTTGTCTTTTCAAAACCGTGTATAAATATTTCTAAGGGTATACTTTGCATATGAATAAGTCTTCTCATAAGAGAATTGTTTTCACTGAAAATAGCCTCTTTAACTAAACAGAATTTTCTGTGGAATGCCCCTTTGTTCTGAAATAGTCCATGTTTTTGATGAAAAACTGAGAACTAAGTTTGGTTTTAGAACACTTAAACTGAACACTTCTCTGTTTTCCAGCAGATAAAACCCATGAATTTTTAATTATTTTTATAGTGTGTTTTGGGGGCATTTGTCATGTAGTACACTAGCTTCTGTCCAGCTTGGATTTTACCACCACATGAAGTCCATAATTAATGGAATTTGAAGGACTATTATTTATAGACAGCTGTAGTAGCTGAGTTTGAAGTGTAGTGATTAATTTGAGACTGGGATTAGCAGCTGTCATGTGCCATGACTGAGGTTAGCAAATGAATGTTGTACATACAGCTCTTCAGGTTTCTGCTTCTCCTTATGCCCATATAACACAATGGGGCTTTTCACGTTCAGTTGCTGTAATTATCTTCATCTTCTACTAGACCCGTGACGTGTTCTCTCCCATTTTTCTAAAGCACTAAAATACATGTATTCACACACTCACTGTGATTCAAGTATTGTTCACCTGCATTTTTTAATTTTCTCCTTCATTAAAAAAGCCTTCTAAGTTGCTTGGTTTTTTTCCTGCTATCACTCATACTTTTGTGTCTTTTATTTTTACCTGAAAATCATTAATGACTCATCATTTTTTCAATACTAGCGACTCAACTCTGTAGGGCATTAATTTGCCTTGCAACAATCTGTTCTCTCTGCCTACAGCTGGAAAGCTCTGGCATCACTTGCTAAGAGCATTAGTCTTCCAATTTTCAGCTGTTCTGATGGGGTAATACTCATTTAGGCCCTCTTTTTCACTAAATTCCTTCCTGAGCTTCTCATTTACTGGAAAGCTTGCTTTCCACTGCTTCTGACTACCACCCAGGAAGGTGCTGTCATTAATTTAAAATCAAGTGTTTTGCTTAAGTTATTTGTTTATGTCTTGAGAAATGCTAGTTTCTGTTTTCAGTTCAAGCGTCTGTATTCATTAACCAGTTTATTGTTGGAAGGAAGTAAAACACTCTGACACTCTGTTTTATGATTCTGTAGAACTATCTTTTCTGCAGTCAAGATTGGCTCCTGACGAATTTCTTGATCATTGATATATAAAATATCTGTGCCAGCATACCAGATGTTGATGAGGTAAGGCAAGGGGAGGAATGCTGTCTGTGCAATTTTGTGTTTTGCCCCTCAGGCAGGAAATGCGGGGCAGTATGCTCTACTCCAGGATACACTGATATATCAGATTAAGTCCTGTGGAAATTATAAACCCTGCTGTTCACTCCAGCTTTGTCTATCCAGGCCAGGAGCAGAGCCCCAGAAATGACCTCAGGTTTTAGGGTGCATTTCCATGCCCACATATTAGCTACTCCTCTGCTTTTGAGCTTGTGTTGAGCTATTTGTCTTATGCTCTGTTAGAACTAGGTCCTTCTTCAACCAACGCTATGGTCTTCCTGGTATTGCCTTCCTGAAAAAAGTTACAGAATCTAATTTCAAGGCAGTAGTTTTATCTTGCTCTGGCCTTTATTACAACCTGGGGATAATTTCAGAGTCTCTATTAGCTTGATGCATTACTTACTTGTATCCTTTTCCCAGCACCCAGACTTAGGTTCTGTGGCAGGAGTGAGGAATCCTTTCTGAATAGTGGAATGTCCAACAATCAATAAATACAGTGCATTGTTAGCAAGCATGGATATTTTCCTAAAACTCCTAGATAAAAAGAAGTACTTAATACTCCTTGCCAGATCTATAAAATGTTTTCCCAAATGGAAATGCTGCATAAGTCTTTATAATGCTCTTTACAGGATACTCTTATTATCTAGTCTAATCATATGTGAGACTTTCTGGTGTCAGGAAAACAAACACCACACTGACATGTTTTCCAAGTTCCAAGAATTTTTTTCTCCAACTTCCGATAATTCCATTATTCCAAAGTTAAGTTGAGCCCTCTCTCTTCTACTGGTCCGGCTCCACTAACTTCTTAAATATTTTAAGGAGAATTTATTTATAAAGTCTTACTTCATTTTTCATTAGTGCTGATAGAAAATTCAAAGCTGTTTTCACTGGAAAATGTTAAAACTTCCGCTTTGTTTTCTTTGCAAGGTAAGCAAAGTAGGTTACTTACCTATTCAAAATATGTTTTTTAATTTTTTTTTTCACACAAATATTTTGGTTTTATTTGTAACCAAAACAGTTGAAGGAAATTCACATTCTTCCAAAGTTAAATTGATGACATAAATTAAAAAATTTATAGCCATTTGTAACAGTTCTTCACAATGTTGTATCCTACTGGTTTTTTTAAGGTGTTAGTTAACTTTTATCAATATAGGCCCTTTGATCCTGGTCTTTTACTGCTTATTAGGGAATAGCACTACTAGCTATCCACAGGTTTCATTTATTTGGAGGGCTTGGGTTCAGACACACAGAATGTGATTAAGAAGCTTTGCATTATCCCTATGGGCAGAAAAAAACACAGATCAATATTTGAGATATTTTCTTGCTAAGGATATGAAATTACTTTTTTCCAGAGATAGCAAGATTGTGAAAAAATGTTTTTCTCCACTTTAATGACTTGTGGGACAAGGACAGGACAGGAAATGGCAGACATTTAACCAGGACACCCTCTCAAAGTAATGCTGGAAAGCTGCTAATGTGTAGGCTGTATGCCTGGACCTACCTGGGCACACTTTAAAGGAAAAGGTGGGAATAAGGGAAAAGTGCATCTGGAATCTATGGGATTTCAACCTCTCTACTCTTTCTTGCACTGAATTCATTTTAAGCAAGTACTTTTAGATATCTGTACCAGCTAACAATAATGTCTTAACTGGTAGCCTGAAAACTAAATAAGGACTGCAGGATTAGGCTTCCAGGGTCTCCTTTTGTCTCATAACGTTCATGCTCTGGGAGGGGATTATGTAGCTTTAGAATAGCAGTATAATGTAATCAGTGTGTGTAAGTATGATATCAACATATCAGAGATGTAATATGCTTTATCCTCTTGTTGCATTAACTCTATACGGATCATAAAGACACCAGCAATTCAGTGTCTTTTTTGTCCAGATAATGACTGCTATAGGGTCCAATTAACATGCTTGGGTTGAAAAAAAACAAAAACACTTACTCATGGGTACAGGTGAGGAACTGATGGGCTAAAAAAACTGCTGAAAAGAACCTGTGTGTTACAGTGGATGCCGGATTGGACAGGAGCCAGTACTGTGCTCTCATCATGAATAAGGCAAACCATACGTTTGGCTGCATTAGGAGGAGCATGGGCATCAGAACAAGAGGAATTATCAACCCTACCTTCTCAATGATGGTGAGGCCACCCCAGGGCTCACTGTGTCCTGTTTTGAAGCTCCCCATTTCAGGATGCCTGCAGAGAAACTGGAGTGGATTCAGCAGAGAGATGCCAGGATAAAAGCACCAAGGGAGAGAATGAGGGAGGGACCTGGGCTGGTTTAGTCTGGCAAAGAGGAGAGTAAGGAGCAGTCTCACAGCAGCCGCAACGGCTGATGGGGAGCTAAAAAATGACAGACCCAAACAGCAGTGTAAGATGGTGTAACACAAGGCAATAGCTGCAAATTAAAGCTTGGCGAGTTCAGACTGAATATTAGGAAAAGCTTTCTACTAGGAGTTTGGCACAATGTAGGAACCCATTACTCATATGCAGTCAAATGTCCATCCTTGCAGGTTTTCATGACTTGGCCAGGAAAAGCCACAGCTGACCTGGTTGGCTGTTGGCAGTAGTCCCACTTAAAGCAGGAGGATGGACTAGGTAGTCACCAGAGGTCCCCTCCAAACAACTTAGCTGTTGTTCTGTGTCAGGCGTTTGTGTTTCTGGTCAAACTCTATATAAGGGAATCTTAATTGCTACAAATCCAAAGCTTTGCAAAGCTAATTAAAAGTTTGGTTGAAATGTTTAACTTATTTTCATTTTGTTCCTAACAACTGGGGTCCTGATCCTGCGTTTAAGTAAAAAACTTCCAACTTGGTGTGGACATCTACAGGACCTCAAAATGGTACATCTGAGAGATTGCAATTGTAGAATGGGGGTCTGAAGTCTCCACCTGGTAGAGAGAATATTGATAGGGACTCTTCTAAAAAAGTTGCTTTTTTCATACATACATGCTGGTTTGTAGGATAAGAAACTTTTTCTCCTGAGAACATGTCAGTTTAATTGAGATATTTAAGGAGATGGTGTCATTTTTGGAGAGAAAGATAGCTTTCTAAAGCAAGGCCTAGAACTTGATCCCTGAATAGGTGGAATGTGAAACAGAAGAATTTCTGAAATCTCAATATATCTTATGGGAAAGGAAAAAGAAAAGTATTTGTCTTCCAGATACAAAACTGAAATATGTTCTAGACTTGGAGAAAATACAGTCTATGACTATGGAATTTTATTTACTACAGTGTGATTTTTGTTGGATCTATGTATCAAGTTTTTACAGTCAAATAAGCCTGTTATGCATATTAATTAGCTGTAATTGCTTTAATTAATTTTGGAAATGCAGTGATCATTAAATGATAAACAAATTTAACTTGGACAGCTTATTAAGGATCCCAGGGAAATGAGATATACTTTCTCCTATTGCTTGCTTTCTTAGGGGAAATCAGTATCTCATTGCCACTGAATTTATTTAGAATATTTATTTAACGCTTTATTCAAGTCTTTACAGCTCCTGTGATTTGATTCTTGAGAAAAAGGTAAATCACTCATGACTGTAAATACTTTTTTTTTCAACCAGACTGGACATATTTGTGGATTTCATTTTTTTCTCGTTTCTGGGACTCAGTACAATATTTTGACCTTCAGTTACATGAATTTTGAAATCCTCTCTTTCCATTGAAGTGTGGTGTGTCCCTTCTTTTCCTTATTTTAAAACTTGTGCTTCACTAATTATTTTCCTATTTCAAATGGATTCCATAAATTACTTTTTTTTTCCTTGTCATATATATGAATTGAGTAGCTCATTTAATCTTTTGTTTATACTAGATGTAATTAGATTAAAGATACAATTAGTTTTTCTCCTGCTCATAGGTGGTGTGAACCAAGTCATCAGAGATGGCAGAATTGTTTCAGATGTTTTCTCTTTGTTAACAATTAGAAATTGAAAACCACTTCCCTCTGGCTTCTGAAAACCTGTTATTATAATTTCTGTTTTCACAGTGTAATAGACCACTGCAGATTTATATAGTAACACTGCCCTTTTACATAGTTGTTAAAATTTTCAAATAAGAGTTGACAAATATTTATATCTGGTCAACAAAGTGACTGTGTCATCATGTGAGCTTTAGCCTTCATCTTTTGGCCATGTCCCCATATGATCATGCTGAGCTATTTTCTTCCTTGGTATTTCTAGGTACTGGAATTTCAAGCCAGCCAAAGTAAGAGATGAATGAGACCTATTATTGTTTCACTGACTTTGAAGCACTCTGCATTTCCATTCCTCTTCATGGAAAAGGTCACTTTAATCAGTGGTGAATACTTCAGAGTTGATAGCACAAAATAATCTTAATAGGTTATTTGAATAGCAATTTGGTTCAGATGAAATTCCCTTAATTGGAAGAACATGTATTTGCAGCAAACAGCAGCATATACTGGAGAGCTCCAAGAGGACAGCCCCGTTTTGTAGTCTGACAATCAAGAACTGATTGACAGAACTAGGATTTCTTCTTCCAAAGGAAGAATGATTAAAGAAACATGCGACAGCACTCCTTAAACATGTACAATGGTGTTGCAAAAGAGAAGCGAATACAGTATTCAGATGATCAAAGAGACGAGAAGTAAATTTCAGTAAGCAGGATTCAGATTTGACAGCATGAAAATCTTTCTAGCTCATGTCAGTGAGTGTGTCCAGAAAACGTAATTTAGTAAGAAGGTCGAAGTGAGGTTTCTGTTTATTTTCACACAATAACTTAGTTTCTAAATCAGTTTGCTTTCCAAGAAGGGGTTTTTTTCCAACTTTTAAAGCCACTCAGGCTTTCAGAGTCTCCTTATTGCTCAGGTTTTGCCTGCCAAAATTGGGCTCCTAAATTGAACCTAAAATTTGTGATGCCTTCTGAAACAGTCCTCTTAAGTGACATTCATCTCAATTTTAGCCAACTAAAAGCTAGGTATCTAACGTAATATGGTCACCTAGGCACCTGTCTATGGGGTGGGGAGAGATGCTGTTAGAGGGCTTACCCTATATCCAAAGTGTTACTTAAAAAGATAAGCATCGCTTCTCAAGCAAAATATACATTTCCAGGCAGAAACATGTGTTTGCTATGTATAAAGTTCATTGAACTAATTTCATTACTTTTAACTTATTTCAGAGAAAATGTACTGAAAAGTCACACAAGAATAATACAAGTCATACACAGTTTGTGATACCACTCACTGCTTCAGTATATGCCTCCACTTCTCCTGATTACATGAAATATGTAAATGTGCAAATTTGACTTTTTTCATAATTGTTACATTTTCATTCACTGTGAAATAAAATCAGGATAATCCAATTTTATATGGAATCTAATCACAGAAAGTTGCTTTGATAAGTATGAAACTGATACTGGAAGATGCTCAGCTCCCCTACCAGAACAGACTTTGCTGGGACTGATGAAGCTTTCTGGGTCTTTCTGAGTTATGTTCTCTTTAAAGTACTGACACTGATACCTACCCTCAATAAGAAGGATCTGTTTGTATTAGAACTATTTCCAAAGCAAGTATTTGTTGCTGTGGCTGTTCAATGAGGAAAGCGTATATGGCTCTACGGTTGATACGTGTGGCAATAAATCCACAAGAGGCTGTGATAGAAGATCATAAAACACAACCTCTGTAGAGCACTATGATTGCATCCTTATGAGCAGTGAGGAGTTCAGCTCATATCTCAAGCTCTGATTCCTTCAACTTTTTTCTGGAGTTGTTCCTCCCTCTCTTACTGCAAAAAAGGAATTACGTGAAGAGCATCCATCTCCTTTGGTGCATGTTTGCATTTTTCAGAAGCATGCTGGAATTGCTCCTACCCACTCTCCAGGCATGATTGCCATATTTAGATAGTCAAACACCAAATAACTAAACCAAGAGTTGCTCCATTCTTATGGAGAATTTCACTTAGATCTTGTCGTGGTTTAACCCCAGCCAGCAACTAAGCACCACGCAGCCGCTCACTCACTCCCCCCCATCCAGTGGGATGGGGCGAAAATCGGGAAGAGAAGCAAAACCGGTGGGTTGAGATAAGAACGGTTTAATAGAACAGAAAAGAAGAAACTGATAATGATAACACTAATAAAATGACAACAGTAGTAATAAAAGGATTTGAATGTACAAATGATGCGCAGGGCAATTGCTCACCACCCGCCGACCGACACCCAGCCAGTCCCCGAGCGGCGATTCCCCACCCCCACTTGCCAGTTCCTATACTAAATGGGACGTCCCATGGTATGGAATACCCCGTTGGCCAGTTTGGGTCAGGTGCCCTGGCTGTGTCCTGTGCCAACTTCTTGTGCCCCTCCAGCTTTCTCGCTGGCTGGGCATGAGAAGCTGAAAAAATCCTTGACTTTAGTCTAAAAACTACTTAGCACCAACTGAAAACATCAGTGTTATCAACATTCTTTGCATACTGAACTCAAAACATAGCACCGTACCAGCTACTAGGAAGACAGTTAACTCTATCCCAGCTGAAACCAGGACAGATCTCAAAGTCAGAGAGGAATTGATTTCTCTAGTATTTCCCAATTTTACCAGCATCTCACACTCATATCTATATTTCATTCTCAGTCAAAATTCACACTGAAGTAAAAGGGGATTTAATAAATCAGCTCTTTTCCTGGGAGAAAAATGTATCACTAGTTAATAAGATTCAGTATATTAGAGTATTGCAGGAAAGCTCAGGGGATTTCTTCCTGACTAGAAATTAGCAACAGTGAAGAAGAACTTTAAGAAGTGGCATATATAGTGGAAGATAATAAATATACCTTAAAATCCATTGCCCTTGAACAGACAGATCTGAAATGCAATAAGAAAGTGGTTTTGTGCAGAAAGGCATTTTCAAAAAAATTTTTATTTTAATGCTGGAGCATTAGAAATTATATTGGGGAAAAATACTAGGATGGAGGGAAAACAGAATTTAATACATTTGTCTTCTTAAGCACCATTCTATATATTACAAATAAAAAATTACAGACTGCATATCTAAAAAAATCCCTGAAATAATCAACTGACAGTAAATAAATGCTGTCTTTTTTGTTCTTCTCAAAGGAATCTGATTTGATAGCCATCTACCATCTAGTATTATCTTCTAATTGAAGTAAAACAGTTAAATAGTAGATGTACTGCAGTATTACCACAGGGTTTCCTGCATTGAACTTATTCTTTTGTTCTCTGTAGCTGCAGCAGGATCTTGCTGCTACTGGGCAAGACCAGCTTCTCTTGCAAATACCTTTCCAATTTTCTCTTTAAGTGTGTGGCTCCCTAGGGTGCACCTCAGGCTCATTTAGGAAATGGGTTTGAATTTCTGTCTGTGGCCAGGTTTTTCAATAGTTGCTATTCTTCAGGATCTAAGCAGCTGGTTTTGTGTGCTGTGGGGAAGAGCTAAGTACTTATATACACAGTTCTGATGGCTCCTGTGATATAAAAGGTATGGCTGTATCTTGCTTCACTGAAAGAAGGAGGGCCACAGATAAATCCCTGGCCCCAAAATCATGTGAATTGACTGGATCACATCTGCAGAATTTAAAGCCAGCTCTTTCTTTAGCGGATTAGTTTTGGAGGGGGGTGGCTGGCGGTGAGCGAGCTAGCAGTAAAGCAGTGCAGACATTTAGGGGCTAGTTCTTAAATGTGCTCCATGACCCTCTTTTCAGGATATTTATCAGGATAGTTTTGCCATATGGCTATGTCTATACTAAAAAAAAATAAACAATGCTGTGTTCTGAGGTACAACCTCAACATTTTAGTTGAACTGTTAGAATGGCCCTGGTATGATTTCATCCTGGGTCAACTGGTATTTCTCCAAAAAGGTCCCGTGCATTGGTTTTGGAGGTCACATGGTCTGGACACCATCCTTAATAAGCAGTCTGTATGTAGCTACCTTATTGTGAAGGTTAAGAAATTTTTATAGCATGGACCTGAGTAATTTCTTGCTTGTTAGCATGAATCCCAAAGAACAGTCCAAGGCAAATTTATTTTGCTAGTACGTAGCACGTATACTAGCACGCATCAAAGTCCATGAAGGTCCTTCTCCAGCAAAAGGCTCTGCCATGCCCAGCTGCTCATCATTTCCAACTGCTGAGGTGGCACAACCCTGTTTTCTGTGTTTGTGTTTGAGTGTTTGTGTGAGTACTACCCTAATTCACTTCAGGCAAAACCACCTGTTTAAACTGGGTAAACTAACCTTTCTGATTTTATCAGCAGTGAATTAGGGAGCTAAAAGGGAGGCAATAAACTGTCCAATAGTGCTTTATGATTTCAAATCTAAGTAATTTTTGCTCAAAATCCTTTCCTTATTTTTTTTTCCACTCTGAGGTATCACTGGGCTATGTGTGGACTAACACTGTAATTGTTTCCGTAGTAACAAAGACTTCAAAAGATGAAATGAGCTGGAGAATAAAAAAAAAAAAAGAAGTTGTAAACAAAATAAAAATGAGTGACAGAGCCACTGTGACTCCTTTGCAATGACCCAGGCTAATGTGGGAGTGATGCTATGCGTGCATCTCAAATTCACTAGCAGTCCTTATAATTCTTCCTAGCAGTCCATATTACCATAGCATTTGTACTCACTGACTCTTTTCCTCTCCTCTGGCTCTGTTTCTTTACTACTTAAACGCACATGCTGGTCAGATCCTTAGCTGGAGATGTCAGCTTGGGTGTCATCCTTCCAATACTGCCCCTATAAGCAGTATAATCCAAATGAGGGGTCTGCTGGACAAGCTGGTGTTGCTCATTTCAAATTTACTGATTTACACCAGCTATAAATTATTTAGTCTGATCTCTAACAAGTTGCACACTCCTGGGTTGGTGGGGTGGTTTTTGTTTTGTTGTTTGTTGGGGGTTTTTTGTTTGGGTTTTTTTTACACTAAATTTCACAGCAATGGTTATCATGAAACCTGCATCCTGGTTTTGAATCTGCTACTGGCATATATTGTATGTTTTATGTTGTGTGCGTGTTTGTGCCTTGACTTCCCTACATGTACAAAGGGAAGTGTAACGCTTCTCCATTGTATACTGGTTTGGAGAGGAGGATGTTTTATGATGAACAGTGCTGGCAATCTTTTATCTCATTCAAGTCTGCTTTGCATCAAAAATGTATATAGTTAGCTGCAATATGCCTGATGCCTAAATATTGTAACATTCTGCAGCAGATTTTTTTTTTAGTTCTGTGAACTCCCATACTTGTTTTAAAATATTTCAGAAGAAATGCTTAGCATTTCGCCTAAACTTGGTGCTAGAAATATCTAAACTAAGAAGCATTCTGTCTACATAATACATGTCCAAATGTTACTGCAAATGATTTTTGGCTGTGTAGAGTGCGATACTGTCTAAAATGAGTAGAGGTTCTTTAAAATATAATGCACTACATGTCGATGGCCAGTTGTGAAGATGAAAATGTTTTTCTATTTGCAGGTCCAGAACTCCTTGGAGAGTATCACAGCCCAACGCAACGGGGTGGAAGCTCTTGTGCCAGGAATCCAGCCATATTTCAGAGCAAATGAACTGAGGAAGGTTTGGCCCAATGCTTCTGGTAATTGCTCCTGCAGTCAACCCATCAGTCAGCTTCAGAAGCTGTGGGAACTCCCACATTTGTAAAGCTCATCGGACTCTCCAGCTGAGACCTCCCAGGCACATGCATTCATATCTCAGATTTAAAATATAATTTGTTTTGGCTAAACAGCCTCTAAATCTTTCCTTCCTCCCTCCAGATGGAAGCATTTGTGTAATTAAGCATTTGGCAATGTTGGCATAAGTAACCATGTCCCTTTTGGAATATTTTCAAAACAAATACACAGTAAATGTGAGATAGGGTGATCCAAAGTCATTGTTTTTTCAGGAAAGGGTTGGGTTTTTTGTCTTCTGTTTTGTTTTCAGGGTCTGTGCTCCTTTAATGCCTAAAAACACAGCCCTCTGCAGTAGTTTCAATCAAGCCTGGCATTGGGGTTGATGAAGGATGCTCATATTATCTATCTTCCGTATAGGGACAGCAAACTTTAGCAAGGGGAAAGATAATAGAAAAGCATGGGGTGGCAAGTTGTATCTAAATTTAAGCTGGCTAATGCAGTTCTGCAGTGATCACTCAGCCATGGCCAGGAGATTGAGTTAGGTTTGTTGACTTGTCACGATAGGTAGGCTGTATTTAGGTTATGCACAGTGGGAGCGAAACACAACTGATAACTCATATCCCCAAGGCCATTTCATGCCGATTGATATAAATGACAGCAGAAGTGATTGGGAGACCTCCAAATTATATTGCTGTAGCAAAAAAAGTTCTGTGAAGACCTGAATCCAACTTTATATTGGTAAAACCTTAGCAAAGTTTGCTAAAGATTTATTAATGCAAGTTGGAGTCAGATCTTCACAGATGCCAAAGGAAAGAATAGTGAAATAATAGGTACCTAATGGATTTAATGAACTCTGAAATGTAAGTAAAGTTGTTGACACTAGATGTCTAGCATATCTCAGCCCACACTAGACAGAGCCAGTTATTTCCTATGTCTATTAAAACGAGAAAACTGTACCATATCAAGGCCTTCTTTGTAATGAATGTTGGCATGTTGCAACTTCCAAATTACTATTACTGTAATTTAGTTATTAGATTATTTTAAATGTATTCTGAGATGGGCTGTCTGGTTAGGATAAAGTTAGATGTCTTACAGACCAGAATCCATACTGGCTTTAAATATATTTTGTAGGAAGGCAGGAAAGGCCAGAAGAAAGGTGTTAGCATGAAGAGCAGGAGGGAGAAATTTGATAACTGAGTTTCACAGAACATTCAGCTTCACATGGTTTTAAATACTGGTGATGTCTCTTAGGAATAGGGTTCACCATCTCTTAATCAGGAATGTGTAGGCTTTCTTTGACAAAAAATTTTTTGTGGTCCAGTTTTTTGTCCTTAGTCTGAATAGAGCCCAGGTTCCTGATGTCCAGTTTGGTTTGAAAAGCTCATTTTTTTCTTCACACCATTAACTAGTTCTGAGTGTTTTACAAAGCAGTGCTCTGGGGTTTTTATGTTTGTTTTTGTTTTTGTTTTGCCACTGATGATAATTTTTTTCACTTACATCAGAACTCTGTCACCTCACTGCCTAGCAAGGCTCTGTTAGATCTGAAGGCCTCCAACCTGCCCTCACAGAAATAATGAGGTTCAGGGACTTGCATGGAAGCTGAGCCTGCTTAATCTGACTCTATAAATGCTCAAATTTCAGTGTGTTTGGTATTTTACTCCAGCTTTGAGGACTACAGTTTTATCCTGCTTTAACATGAATCAGCTTCAAAGTTACATGAGACGTCAGTCTTTTAGGTTAAAAAATCATTGAATCCATTTTGGTTTGATTTTTGTTGTTCCAGAGTCATAAGTTTGTATTAAGCCCTAAGCAAATAAAGGGGGAGGAAAGGAAACGGTAAAACAGTAATTGCTGTGTCTTTTGACCCAAACAGTGAAATAAATGATCCCAGGAAAATCTTAGTTCAGCTCCTTGGACAAAGATGGTTAGATAAACTGAAGATAGAAAGACAGTCTGAACTGAGTTTGAAAAGCTTTTCAGTCTTATTTTTCATCTTAATTAACTTATTATTAAAGTCTCATGAGCCTCATGAATTTTCTCTCACATAAAATGGAAAAAGGGTAAATGAGACAAAGCCTCTAGCTTTGAAGTTTGTGAAGGAGACAGTATAGTTGGAAAATCGGAGTAATTAGTTTAGTTTTGGCCAAATTTTTTTCCATTACACTGTAACTGCAATAACTTTTTGGTGAGGGTTGTTACCTGTGCTGCTCTCTGTCAAGGGCAGGAAGGCAGCTGTACACATCCTTTCTAGTTACTTTCTCCCCCAGCCCGGGGGCTTTATTTTGTGGAAGGAGAGTGTTGAGGCGAATGTACAGTCTGTCTGACATAAATCATAGTCTATTTGACACTGAGTTTGATATCTGAAGTATAAAAGCCGTTTGCAGGAAATAATGGCAGTTTCTGCACTTCTGGTTAGTGAAAACAATTAACTTCATGCCTCTGAACATATCATTAGCTGGATCTCATTTTAAAGGGCTAAATTTTGTGAATATTTACAGCCTGTTTACAGATCAACCATTAACCTCAGTGCTTGTGTCTGCTTTGAAAAAAAAAAACAACAAACCACCATTATGTCATCCTAGAGTGAAATAAAGAGTGCACCAAATCTTTGATGCATTATGTGGCATGAGAAGTATTTTTCCTTGACAGTTAAAATCTCCATGTGCTGCCTGAATGCCTGAGAGGATTGCCTCACTGTTAGCACACACAGACAGCTATGCCACTATAGCTCTTGGAAATAAACACATCACTTTATAGAACAAAACAAGGCAAAAGTATTTTTTCTTCCTGGCTGTTCTGCATAGTCTGTGACATTTTACAAAATTCCTATCATTACAGTATTCTGGTGGATGCCCTCTTTCTGAAATCCTCTCATCGCTATATATCCATGGGAAAGGCAGTGGTAAAGCAAGGTGAGATGTGCATCATGTTGCTTATGAGAAGATTCTGAAGTTCAAGTTGATTACACTTTTTTTTTCTGCAAGGGGGCATCTATAAAAGAATAAAACTGTTCTTGTTCGTACTGTTTAATGGGGGTTGCACAGCCACATAGGTACTACACCAAGGATCTTGTCCAACATAGCCTTAGGGGGTGATGCAGTGGGGCAGATCAGGTCCTTCCACTTCAGAGTTCTCCCTGTTGTCATCCTCCTGGAATATTTTCCATGCTTGTGTTTGTGACTGCCTAATTGAAAAGATCTGTCTGTAGCACGTTTACCTTCTGAATAAAGGATATTTTATAATTCCCCAAATTATAGTGCACCCAGTGCCTAATTCCCCTCCCATTAATGAGGTCTGTAAGTACTTTGGCAGGGCTTCCCGCCAGGTTCCCTGCCTTGATTGTGCTTTCTGGCATTGAGTGATTCTGTTTTGAAAAGCTGCACCAAGAGAGCTTTTAATGCTGCCCTGCTTCCCTTGCTTTATTTTCTCCTGAATTCAGGTCAGTGCTACAACTCTGTCCTTAAACTCATCTTGCCCCTGCATACATTTCATAACCAGACTACAGACCTTATGATTCTTTCTTGCCTGTTTTTTCTTCAATTAATTTTTATTTGGAAGGCAATAACAGGAGTTTGGCAGTTGGAGCTACTTCTTGAATGCCCTTGTGTCACACTAACCAGCTGACATTTGTTTTGTAATCTATGATGATTTTATTGCATGTGTTTCCAAGAAGATCATATTGTCACAATCAAATTGTGCTATCAGATTTTTTCTTTTCTAGTCTCTAGAATTGGGTACAATTGGGACATGAATGCAGAGGAAGGGGAATTACATGAATGTATTGATGAGCAAGTCCTTGGGCAGTGTTCAGAGAGGAGAAAGATTGATTGTTGCTCTCATGAGGTTTGGTTCTAAATCTTGGTTGCCTTAGACCTATCTTTTTCAAACCTCCCGTCCAAGCCATGAGGGCAAAAATGCAAACCTTGCGTTTTGTACTGGGCTCATTTCTGTTACGGTATCGGGGTTACGCTCCTTTGAAGAATTTTTCTTTCTCGGTTCAACTCTTTGACGTTGGTTATGTTTTCTATTGCTGTTAGTCAGGCTTTTTGTGAGGCTCCTCAGTCTTTTATGTGCCCTTTAATGACTGTATATGGCATTTTCCTACTTGGGAAGTATGAAATGTTCAGGTTGATGTTGCTTTTGTTATCCATGATTTGTCTATGGAATGGAACTGTGAGAGCAAAAAGCTGAGAATGAAACTGATTCTGTGATCTTCCTTCTTCTTCCTTGGTCATTTACTTTCTGAAATGGTAAGCAATTTGGGGGCAAAAAGCCCAGCATGTTCAGGTGGAAGGTCTGAGTTTAAATCAAAGACATGTAATATTTATAGTAACAAATAAATAAACAAATCTTAGAGAGAAAAGGTTGGCCCTCAGGAATCTCTCATGTCTCAGGCTGGAAACTTCACACAAGCTTCTCGTATCTTGCAGAAAATAAGATATTACAGTGACTCAGGTCTACTACATTGATCCAAATATCTGTGTAAGCTGTATTCCATAGCGAATGTGAGAATGCTGGAGCAAAAAAAGGCAGCTTTTCTGTAGTTTTGCAGACCCATTTTGGCCTTCAGTCTTACTTCCTTCTATCTCCCATTTGGCTTTATTGGAAGCTGGATGAACATTTGTTAGTAAAATTGTGCCTTCTGGTCTGTATTTGTCAAACGCAGTTGTTAAATCAAACTTCTACATTTGTACTTGCACGTTTCTTACATGAAGACCCTGCTGCAAAAAGATGCTGATAATTCTCTTTCTCCTATTTACTTCTTCAGCTTGTTGGGTTTTTAAAGCTGAGTTGTTAAACTACAAGAAAGGTCAGGTCATGAGCTAGAAGCAGGGCTGTACCTCAGCCCCAACCCCCCCAAGACTATCATGATGTTCTCAATGTCTCCCAAGAGTTGAATTGCATTTATGGACTTGTCTGAAGTTCAAGTTGTGAGGCTACAAATGTTGCCATGCAGATGTCCCTAGCCTTCCCTGTGGATGTCATCTTCCTCATTGCAGGGATTCAGTCTACCTCAGTGATATAAAACCTGAGGGAGGCTATTGCATGGGGGAAAGGATCAGCCCCATCCAAGCAAAAGCTGTCAATTGCCTCCACTCTGGGGAGCTATCTGAAGACAGCTGCGATCATTATTCTGCTGCTCTAATTCCTTACCACTTTATTTCATTTCCTTCCCTCGCTTTCCCACAAAATATGGGGAGAGACAATGCTACAGCTATTGATTCCTTTTTGCTCATCTTAATGACACCACTCCTTCCTCAGGTGACTCTGTATTAGAGTCATTAATCAAATGTCACGGCCTACAAGCATACGGTCTCAGTTCATTGCCAGGAAGCAGTAATTGGCAGCAAGGTAGCAGTAGTACACTCCGGAGAGAAATTTTTCTTAAAAGTGAAAATGCCATTCTCCCTTCCCATGATAAGAATCACTGGAGTGCATATGTGCAACTCTATATAGCCTTTCCTTACAGCAGCCATCCCATTTGTAATCCTCTTTTGGCTATAATGTTACAGTAGCTTGGATTGCAGTGTACCATTTTTAGTACTTATCACATAGCAGCAGACAGCTGGGCTTTTACATTACAAAATAGCCACCACTACAGCAGTGGCTTAGATGACAGTGAGGTACTGTCCATAATGTATGATCTTGAGCAATGTCTAGTAGCCAGAATAAAAATCAATCTGACATCCCAAAAGACTAAATGCAGCTGAATGGGCTTGTTAAAATGGGCTATAACAAGTGAAGCATGGAGCAGAACCAGGAAAAGAGAAAATACATTTGCTCTCAGGCAGACTTAATTACCTGGGTTACAGATTACTGCTAGGTTTTAGAGGATAACATCACAACTAAAGCTGAGGTAGTACTGGAAAATGGGGTGCTTAGGTTGTCTCTCTTTGAGAGTTACTCGCTAGGTAGCTCCATCAGCTGTGTCCCAGGGCAGATAGTGACCACTTCACATAATCCCACATTCAATTTGACCAGTGTGCTTTTTATTTTTCAGTCACTGTTAGTAGTAGCTTGGGTGAACAATTTTATTTTGCATGTATATTTTGAGAATGACTGCACAAATATGTCATTTTGCTTATCAGAATTGATGCAAGTGTAAGCTCTCTCCTTAAGGATGACTTGCTTTATTGTGTTCAGTGTCAGCCACCCAATTAAAAAGACTAAAGCAACGTGGCTGGTCATTCTTATTTAAACAAAAACCTGAAATCGTTAGGGCCCAGAAATTCTTGAACAATTCAAATAGGAGAGTCTGTCTGAATCAAAGCAGAGAATAATCTAAATCTCCTACACTACAGGAGAACCCAAAATTGTTAGTCAAGCACATTATATAATCAAGTAAGTTTTACCAGTCTATTGTCCAGGATGGGGGATTGCACTTAGCCTTCCCTGCTTTGGGCAGGACTGAGCTTTGAAGCACCATCTCTGAGGGAGTTGCACATCTACATGGAGGCCTGATGATAGTATGAGTAGATCTCATTCACTTAGAAGTATGATTGCTCAGGTTTTCTTCTCATGAAGATTGTATCTCAGAACCATACAACTGTTCAGAAATCAAAATACTGCCCTCCCCTCAGGCTAACCTCCAAATCAAATTTGCTCAAAGACTTCCCATTTCCTCTTGTAGTTAGCACAACCCACAAGCATCACCACTTCCCTTGTGCAACTTGGCAGCAGTTGCTGGAAGTGTTGAAGAGGAGCTCAGCTGGGTTAGTGCCAACCTGCTGCTGCAGGCTCTTCGTTAACGTACACAAACCAAGGGGAAGGCTGCTAAGATGTGAATAAACTCATTTGACTACTTGCAGAGAAACTGCAGTGGGAGCTCAGGGAGGAAGGGTTGGTGGGAGGATTTATTGCAGAAGCACAGTAGGAAGTAGGTTCTGAGAGAAGGGGAAAATTTGGAGGTAGCACAAGTTGAACAGCCTGAATTGAGGTGAAGCTAGTCACTATAGGGGGGGATGAAGATTCCCAATAAACTTGAGAAGTCCAGAATTTGCTGAGAGAAGACAGTGTGTATGCACTCTGTGATATGCCAGGTATATACTATTGAAAAAATTGATACGCTTCCTTATGTAGGGGGGCACAGAATGAATTATCTAATTTAGGGAATGGTTTTCTGGAGCCCAAACTGAATTTTTCATTATGTTGAGTTCAGCTTTGCTAAGGTCACAAGTCTTGGAAGATTATTGTTGTGCATTGAATGTGATCTAGGATACAGGGTGGGAACTGGGGACAAGATAAATTTAAATTGGAGAGTAGTGTAGATTTCTGCAAGACAGAAGTCTGGAGTGTTGCACAGCTGCAGCTACAGCCAGCTGCAGTGGACCATTGAGAGAAAAATCCATTATTTGGAATCAAATTCGAATAGAACCTAATCGAAAGCCCATTGCAGTGAACTTATTATCAATTTCAGTATGCTGTGGATCAAGCTTTTAATTCTTTGGCATATCTCTCAGATCAGAATTTCTAATGGTTTTAAGTTGTGCTGAACTCAGAGTTTGCATTTGGTACAGGGTGGTAACTGTCAGTATTGCTTTTTTTTAATATGTAAATAGGTTTCATTTGTAAGATGTTCATCTCTGGAAGCTTTAGCCAGCTGTCTTCAAATGTAGGCATTTCTTCTAAATTTTCCTGCACGAGTAGCTAGAGAATACAAATATGGAGAGTGGGAAAGGGACATCTTAAAATGTATTTTCTCACTCTTACAAGACAGTAGAATTCTTCTTCACAGACCAACTTCATGCATAGATACAACTTCTGTCACCATATCAATGCACTCAGTGTGGAATTTCTTTTTTTTCTTCTTTGTTGGTGTTTTGTGTATTGTTTTGTTGCACTTGGAGGATCAAGGGAATATCCAATAACAAAAATATACCATGAGAGAACAAAGAAAACGTAGGAAAAATTCAGAGAATAACCAAAGTTAATTTACATTTTTAATACATCTTGTCCATCCTTTGTTCATCAGGAAGACCAACGGGACCAAAAAAGGCCACTGCTGGCCTGCACAGCACCTCCTTAATTTTCTGGCTTAGGTTTCTCCCAGTCCTCCAATGGTCCTGCTCGAAACCCCGCTGAAATCAGCAGTACTCCCCTACCAACTTCAGAAGTTCATGTGTTAGACCCGATAAGGCTATAGCTACCTAGGAAGGCAGGACACTTGGTGGAGGAGAGATTTTTCTTTCTCAAAAGGCAAGGGTCATTTATAACCAATGGGTCAGAGTTACCTGCCCTGGCTCCCTGCCTCCTTGGAGGTGGTCCATGCAGCAAAGTCTGCACGGGGGCCTGTGACCAGCCCTCAGCTCCTAGCAGCAATGGAGGAAGTATGGATGTTTGGTCTGATGGGAGCACTTTGCTGGCTTATCAAGAATATGTGCTGCAGGTGGAAACTGCAATAGCAAGACACCTATGTGCTTCTCTGTCTTTGGTCTGAGAGGGAGGAATAAGTAATCGGATGACTCTAACCTTCACATATTCCTTCTTTTCACCATTAGTAAAGCAGCAATGATCTTGAGTGGGATTTTCCAGTGAGAAATATATATATGTAACACACCGTGTCGTACCTGATCCACAGTCAATCCAGTGGTTTCAGGGCACATTGTATCATTGATACCATGCTTGAATGGCAAATCCAGGCAACACTTCATGATGCCTGGATGCTGGAGGACAAGCAACTGTTCAGGGCATACACAGTAAGCCTGGTATATTCTGCAGGCACCTGGGTGATTGTATGTGTCCTGGACAGCTGTTCTCCAAATGTGCCTTAGAAACCTTGAGGGTTCTCCAGTGGACAGCAGGTCAGTCAGACTGACAAAGCTGGGACCTTTTGGGCTGCTGATCATAATGCAAAAATCTACATCATCACATGCTATCCTCACAAAACATGAGTGAAGTGGTACAAACCTAGGTGAGCAGTCACATGGTTATAGGGGTGGGAAGAGCAGGGATGGTGGTGCTGGCTAAGATGGGTCCAAAGCCCCAAGTGTGGATGGTATAGGACCAAGCAGGTAGGTGGTGGGTGAGGTGATGCCTGGGAAGCTGGTGTCCAAGGTACATTCGTTCATCTCTGTTAACTGCAACTCCATCAGAGGAAAAGACAAACCCAAAGCGCTTATCTCTGTGGGGGAAAAAAAGCCATAAAAAGTTAGACTTGATTAATCAATCTTTTTGTTCAGGTGGTCCTGTCAATATGGGCGTAATTGTAAGAGTCCTGTAAGTACTCCAGGAGCTTCAGTTTCACTGATTTGAAGTGCAGGAATACTTAGATACTTGCCAAGGTATCTCAATGGTAGGAATTTCTTTTAAACTTAACAGGGTAAATGCTTTTGTCTCCTCTAACATGATTGACCAAGATGATGGACTGAAGACATATGTATAGCTGACTGACAAGGAGTGCTACAAGCAAGGCAGTAAATCTGCATGTTAGGCTACATTGTTGAAAGGACTTTTTTTGATGTATGAAAGGTATTGCAGAGTAGAATAAAGAAAATCAGAAAAAGAAAGAAGAATGACTATGTCCTGTTTTTACCTGGAGGTCTGAAGAGAAGCGTTCTGAAAGAGCTTTGTTTTCAGAAAAGTCAATCTTAACCAAATAGGTGCAAATTTTATTTTGATCTGTTATAGACCATCAGGTCTTATATTTTTCAATATTCTAGATTGTATTTTTATTGTAATAAATGGCAGTTGCTACTTAAAACCTTTTTATGTTTCCTATTTGAGCTCCAAAGCAGTACTTTGATGCTTAGCTCAAGATATTGTAATTGTTTAGTGATGACTGTAGAGAAAAATAAGCTCCCCTGATATTGGTATCTTGAAATAGAATAGAATGAAATGGTGACACAATCTTAAGGTTCCAAAGAGAGTGTTCTCCAACATTATATTTTAGAGAATTCAATTTTATGGAAAATTTGGGGGCTGGGGGAAGGGGGAACCCGCAAAACTAATACCTTTGTTTAGAACAAAATGAAATTCTGCAACGTGAGAATTTCAAGTTTTAGGGGCTATGATGCTATGCTTTCATGCTACTTGTGCCATACTGCCATGTCTTTACAAAGCAATAGGAACACATTTATAACATAAACTTGAAGAACTGGCTTATAACTCTCCTGTGCTTATAATCAGCAACACACGAACTACCTTTGCGGGACTTCCATCGTGGGAAGCATACTAAATGAAAGCTTGTTTTGTGCCAGGGAATTTTGGTGAGAATTAAGCAGAGGAGAAATTTGAGCCTGGTCTTATATGGGCCGTTGCCTCTCGCTTTACCTGACAAAAGTCAAATAAAATCACAAACACTCCAACATCATGATTTCCCCTTGAGGTAGTATGTGGATAAGTTTTTACTACTCTCCCCTCAGCTCTCTATACTTGATAACAATTATCATATAACGGTATGCCATATAAATTTATTTAGTAATTGTTATTAACAAATACTGTAATAATTCTAATAGTACTGTAATTATATTGCTATTAGTAGTAACTGTAGTCATGATACATCTCTAATAGAGATGTATGACTCGGCTAGCATATCAGTAGGCTGGAGCTGATCAACTGCTGGTATTTGCTTGCATCATGCTTACCAAATACCATACCTCTTAGGAGGTGGAGATGCCGCAGTTGTTTACACATACAGACAAAATCTCTTATTAGTAAGCAGTAGATATTATTGCCAGGTGTTTGGGAACAAACCAGGCGGTCAGCAGTGTTTTGCCCTCTGCGCTCTTGCCTGGTGATCCAGGACTTACCCGTCCACGGCTTTTCTTGAACCACGCATGAAACCAGATGTGACATGACCCAAACACAAACCAAACCACTTACCTGTTTCTGCCTTAACTAGAAATTTCCAGGGGGGCTGTGTGCATCGTTAACCCGCACTGGCAGATGGGGCAGTTACAGTGCGTTTTCAGCCAGCCCTGCCTGTCTCATTAGTCATGGAGTGTGTTTTCCCCTGCAGAGCTCTGAAGCTTATTTTTCATTAGGAATCAGCTTTTTTGTGGTTAATGGTATTACTGGCTATTGCCTGCCTTAATTCAGCAATCACTGCTGATGTATGAGTGTTTGAGGCACTGTTTTTCAGGGCAGTGTCCCAAGGGCTACATCCTAACAGTGTTTGTGAAACAACACGGAGGAGTGGCCCATAGCAGTAGTGGTAAAAAAATACTTCAGTTCTGTTTAGTGAGCCAGGTAATGTTCATAACAAGCTCCCCACCATTACTCTTGTTTACAAGCCTGAGATATGTACCAGTTTAAAACTTTAGTAGTGACATTTCAGTGAGAAGGCACAGATTCTAGATAAACTGTAGTGATAACATTTTTGTATGCAAAGTAGTGCAGTCCTTTATTATTTGGCCTTGCAGAAAAAGGTGGTCTTTGCACACACATACACAAACACACACACATTTTTCCTCCCAGTTAGACCATAAATTAAGGATATGGTTTTTTATATGCATAAGAAATCACTTATGTCAATCTGTTGTTGCAACTACACGTAGTATTGTAAGTACCCTGTTATTTATTATAACAGGAGAAAGCCTGTAGAATCCAAACAGGCTGGTTTTCTAAGGTTAGTTATGACTTTTTGTCTTTGGAAAAAGGTAGTTTCTTGAAGTTCAAACCTCTTGAGGGAAGGAATGTGCTTTCACTTTTACATTTGTTTTATGAGGGGAGGGGAAAGTTTCTTCAGACCAGATGATACTTCCAGTGTGAAACTCAATACCCAGAGTAGTGACCTGGGATACTGGAAATTTAAGTTCCAGTTCATTCTGCTTGATTGAAGACTTGGGCCTGAAACTCCGATATCTATTACCTATTCAAGGCACATGTAAAAATGTGTGAGCTAACTTCAGTGACCTACTCACTTCTGATGTAAGTATTCTTGTCTATTTACATTTGATTCGACATTGAAAAATGTCTGCAAAACAGCATTGTGAGGTGTCAGTTTATCAATATGCAAGTGAGCAAGAAGGGTTCCTCTCTCCAGCATGAGCTGTTCTTCGTATGAGCTTGCTATGTCATTCATCTTCCCTCAAATATCCCATAGCTGAAAACTTGCAAATTAGCTATTTTGTTACAAGAAAAATGCAGAAACTGTGATTCAGTTTCCTCAGTTCCTTCATGTGACAGTTTTCTATTAAATCTTCTTGGCTGAACTCTTTCTTTCATTTAATGTTCCTGCCAAGATCTCCTAAAATATACTTGGCCTTTCACCACAAGAGTGGGACAGGGATACAAGACCAGGAAGCTTAGTCCAACTGTTAAGCTGAACCTGTAGAAAATAATAGAATGGTGAAGCACTTGAAGAGCAAGAAAGAGAAGAATAACAACCGTGAGGGCATTTCTGTGTTGAGTGATGTGATAGCTTCTCTCTCCTTCAATGCAGTGGGAGCTACAGCTGGTCAATACAAATGGAAAAGAAGCTCAAAGTAACTTAAATAGGATCCTGTAGAAAGCACAAATAAAAATCACATCCACTTTGGAGGAAAAATAATTCTATAACCCAGTTTAGCTTTGGAATCTGCAGACTCTGTTTCAGACATGAGGAATTGTTTGTTTACCTTCCAGCTTTTCTAAGTTAAAAAAAAAAAAGGAAAAAAAAAAGCATTGTCTGTAATACTTATTCCTCCTGTGTCTTTAGACCATGACAGCCACAGCAAAATTCCAGTTGTATAATCCTGTGTGGAATAATTATTTTATTTTAAGGTTTGATCAGAGGAGGACAATATATGGCCCCACGAAGAATAGCAGGATACCATGAAAATCACATTGTTTGTTGATGATGGTGTGCAAAGACTAGAGAGTACTTCTGTCTTATGATGTGATCAAAATTAAGACTGTGTTACAGACACAAATCTAAAACATGTAAAAAACTTTTTACTAAGGCCTCAGATGTTCATGGTCTAGGATTAATGTTCTATATGAAAACAGTACAAAAATCTATTTAGAAACATGATACAGCTTAAACCACTAAGCACCTTTGAGTGAAGCAGCACTGTATGATGGGGATAAAGAACTGGGAATCAATTTACCATACAAAGTGTTTTTTCACCATTCATTTCATTTTGTAGCTCTGAAAGGCAACCAGTTGTCATAGAAACAGTAAAATAAATCCATTTGTTGGGACTGGATGATGTGCTTCCGTTGAAAATGCAAATACAGATTCACTAGATATAGATTTTTGTCAAGTGTGTATCCTACCAGAACTTTTAGTTTGGAATAATATGCTTTTGGTTGTGTTTGTTTCATTTAAATGGCTAATCCTTTCCATGCTGGTTGGACTTCCATAGTGTGCTGTTCTAGTTCCTGTGATTTCATATTGCAACTTGTAATCTTAGACATTTCAGATTATATCTACCATCCTACATCCCCACATAGGAGCTTTTGAAAATTTTCCTGGAAACAAACATGTCAGGACCTCTCAGGATTCATTTTCCTACTATGTTCTCGTCTCCTTTATTAGAGCCATTGTGCAAATAGAAGGCATAGACTGCAATCAGGCTTTGCAAGCTTTTAAGCTTTTAGTTCTCTGTCTGTTTAAAGGACTAACATTTGCATGAACTGCTGTTTCAAGCATCACAGTCTTTGGCCCTGTCTAGTATGCTATGAAATAAATGGCTTAGGGATGCATGGGAAGGACACAAAAGTGTAGACTGCATCACTTTGACACAAGACGAAAGCTGGGAGTGAGCCTGAAATCTGGGTTTAGAAGTGAAATTTCTTCTAGCCTCTGGAAGGAGCAGACCTAAAGGTACAGATTCACTGTGGTGATAGCAGTAACGTATACACATCCAAACTTTCTTTAAACTATCTCAGTTTTCAGTACCAGTGTCATGTTTAGAGCTCAGTGCAGTCTGATTTACTTTGCCTTTTTGGCAGGAGTTCTGTGCTTCCCTTGTCAAACTGTTACTGGTACTCAGACCAGCTAGTATAAAGCAAATCAGACCTTCACGAGATGAACTGAAGAAGCCAGGTCAGGCCCCTCAGAACACCTCAAAATATATCTAAGCCAGCACATGCTGTGGTTACACATTGACTATCAAAATAAATCACATCATGAAATATTGTAGGTACTTTCTGGGAAAAGATAAGCATGATAGTGGCACCCTGAAAAACTGGGAACACCAGAAAAGGTCATTTTTAAAAAGGACAGTAGACTATGACCTATAGTTCTAGAAATAGGACTGAACTGGGATAGAATACGTAAATGTCTGCATCTCTTTTTCTGAACTGAAGTAGAATGCAAGAAGACTTCAGACACAAGCTCCCAGTTGTACCGTAAGCACACACAGCACCCACCATGCCCTTCAGATTCACTGAGCTCCTGTGACCTCCAATCCTCTCACTGTTCATGGTGGATACATCAACACATGGCACAGTGCGTCAGTATAGTTAGAATACTACATGTTTCAAAATGAAGCATTCGTAAAATGTCCAGTTGTGTTTTCCACAATTTTCCAGCAATGGAGGAGAACCGAACTAAGACTTTGAAAGTACGTATCCATTTTAGGACTTTCGGTTCTGTTGCCCCACTTCCAAATACAGACAAAGGGTTTGTTCTTCCTTGCTGAAAAGTCAAAATTCAGTCTGTAGTCAACTTTGAAAATCAGAGTCCTGGCTCCGGTCTCCATGCATGCTGCACGGATGAATCCTGGGATGTGAGAAAACCTTACCTGACTAGTGGGTTTGAATTGGTGAATTTAGGGCCGCTTATAAGACATTGAAGGTAAAGTGTTTGATGGAGGTCTTGAAGAGAAAAGAGAGCTTCTGACTGAAAAGTCAATCAGGCTTTTACTGCTGATTTTAAGAACTCAAAATTTCACGCTAAAATGTTCTTCAAAGTATGGGAGCTGCATTTTGAAAAAAACAAAAAAAACATAAGCCTGTCATTTGAAAAGTAAAATATTTTACCTTCCTGCCAAGCTCTATTTCTGACAGTCTTGCAGCATTACATATATATCATATAGACAGGAAAATATAAGTAAATTTAGTAAGTCTGCTTAAAAAGCTATAATTCCTTGAGATGTAGAGTAATAAAAAAAAAACCCTCGACAGAGTTTCATATTTCTATTTTATGCCCAGTGACTAACATAGAGGAAATGATTACCATTCCTTTAACTTCAAGTAGAGAACCTCGGCAAAAAATATTCATTCATTCAGTTTTACAAATGCAGATCTTGTGAAATGTATCTGAAGTGTGTCTTGAAGCAAATATTTGCATAATTTTTTCTTTAGTTTTCCTAGAGCTCTCAATTTTAGAGGCAAGTTATAGCAACATGGCTTCTTTGCTTCAGAGTGCAATGTGAAAACAGGGACATAGAGAGGAACGTATGGCTTTGAAGTGGATAAACAAAAAAAATTGTGTGCTCTTTCCCAGTATCCAACTGTGTATATTCTTGAGTTTTAAAATGTTCAAAATGAGATTTTTTTTCCTCTGTTGTTGGTCTCTACATGGCTGTGGTTCTTGGTATCATCTGGCCAAGACTAGAGGCAGTACTGACATGATATCGTAAGAGCCATCCTCCTGAGATTTCTTCCCCAAGCAGAACCACAACATTCTCAAAGACTTAAGAAACTTGCTATTGAGTGGAATTCATTCCAGCATTTTAGATGAAGAAAATTTGAATACAAGTTGGAGAACCCTCTGCATTTCAAGGGTTTTCTTTTTAATATTTGAAACTATGTATCTTCTAAAGTTCTTACTGGTGTACCAATACACTTTCATGAGAACTACCCTGAGTTACACATGAAAATATTCCCCTGTTACTAGGGGGACAATGCAAATTGTAATGTTTCCTTTGAAAATAGTATTTTTCAGGGATACCTAAGGATTAAAACTGTATACATACGTATAAAAGCTGGAAAATAAAGATAGCTCAACTATCTACTATCCTAGCAAGAGAGAAGAGGCAGGTGTAGAGAGAGATAGAGGGGATTGTGAGCCAGGGGACAGTGAAACCATATCGCTCCAGGTAAGCTTCTGACCTTTGGCATACTACTGATAAACTCTTCTGCATCTGTCTTATGGGACAACATAGAGATAAAATGTATATTTCCATTATCCATTTAATATTTTTAGTGATTTTGAGAGTGTTATTTTGTGTTTGGGGGTTTTTTTACATTTAACAACTGCAAATATTATTTAAATTTGGAGAATGCTTAGGGGAAGGGCAGTTGACAAATTTTAATGAAGAAACCACTTGCATAACGAAGGAAACAATGGAGCAACTGGAGGGAGGCAACACCATCTGGATAAAAAGATTGATAGCTTACTGGGAAGCCAAGGGTCTGTGAAAAACAGATATCTCTGGGCTACATAATTAACTTGGTATTTTATTTCTTTAGTGTGTGTGGGTTGTGGGTTAGTTCAGAGACCAATGAATCTCATACAATACTCTCTGAGAGCTGGGAGGAGAGATGCACATAGCTTAAAACAAAGCTGTGCCATTTTCTTTATTTCCATTTCCTGGAAACAAATTTCTTTATTTGAATTTCCTGGAAACAGTGTCAACTGAAATAGCTCACTTTGTTTAAAGTTTTCATCATCTGCATAATTTCACATCTCTCCTGGGTTTGCTGGTTCCAAACAATCCCATGATTTGGCAAATGTCACAGCTGTTCTTCATATTTGTTATAGCCTAGTGACCTGTAAAAGCCAGGGGAGACCAAAAAGTAATAATTAGGCTATTCCAAAACATTTAGTTCTTCAATATAAGTCAAGGTTACTATTCATTATGTCCCTATTTAAGTCTTTTTCTCCTGTTGATCATCACTTTAATGGGCTGCACTATGCTCTGTGAAACATCTCCATGACAGAAGAACTTTGCTTCAATAGTTATGGGGGGAGATGGAAGTTGGTGCCATCCAATTATCATTCTGATCTTTCTTTCTCCTTTTCATTAAGCTAAAACAGATATTTGCAAGAATAAAATGTTATGTGAAAGGTATAGCTAATTTTCATCAAAAGTAATCTGCTCTTTCCATGAACCCAATAGGGATGTTTTTACAAAATGACGTTACTGGTTGGCTTTGTGAATATTTTCTCTCTACTATTTTGCTGAAGTGACTTTTGTGAACTGTGTGTTAAATAACCATTTTTTTCTTTCATATCTTGATTTCTCCCATTGACTTTTTGCTTTTGAGATTTGAAATGCTACATTTGTAACACAACTGCATCTCCCATGGTGAAAGACAGATGAAAAACACCTTCTGTAGCTTTAGTGCTGGTCTGCACAGAAGTATAGGTGGATCTTAGGCATATGTTCACTGTGCTGCCTAATATTTAATTCCATCAAAGTTGATCTGGGGAATCTCTTACATTTGAGCACTTCCTTCAGGTTTCTAGCAGTGTTACAGCCTTTAAGTTACACATAAAAACAAAAGCACACTGAGCGATTGAGGGAAATAGAAGAATAATATGTTCTTATAACTACAGTGGGAACTATTTAGCCATATAAAAATGTGGGAGAATCTGCACTAGGTAACAACTGTTGTGTACATTTCTGGGTATGAGAATATAGATTAAATTGGTTTTGGAGAGAAAAGCTTTTCACCTAAATGGGATCACAAGACTTACAAGCCTGTATAACAGTAAAAATCAGAAGCTTCAGCTGAATTTAATGAAGAGGACCTAATTCCCAGTTTCAATGCTGGGTGTGAAATTGCTGTGCTGTGTTAGCATAGAGCTGATGCAAGATAGTGGAGAATAAGCCTGATAGATTTTACTCAAGTTCAGTCCATTGCTACATGAGAAATAGACCATCAGAAGTAAAATCTCTCAGAAATCCCTGAGGCTGTTCAAGGTAGCAGTTCCTTACTAGAAAACGTGCATTTATTTCCTTCCCAAGCAAATAAAAACTATTAAAATGGTTGTTACATTTAACAGTAGATCATGCTGGTGAAGGGTTTACTTCAAATAAAGCCCAGTTTTAGCAGGCACTGCAGGCATTCACATGCTTGTTAACAGCACCTCACCTGCATAAGCTGTCACCCAATCACTGGTAATCTGATAAGTATTCCCCTGCACAAGCAAATGTGACTTTTGTGTTTTGGACCTAGACTTAAGCTGTAACAGCTAATACATCAAATCTGTATTTCTCCCCAGCCTGGAGACACTCTCCCTTTATCATCCCCTTGTTGAAAACCATCTGTAGCTAATCATCCCCCACTACCCTACTCTACTCCTGCAAAAACAGTAAGGGAGGAAAAAAAAAGACTGGTGGTATCTTCTCTTTTTAAAAAGCAGGTATGCTGACAGCTTTCTAGTGATAGTAATCAGGGAGTTTTAGTCTGATAGAGAAAGATGGTAGGAGCTTTGAAAGAGTTAGCTAGAAGTTAGCTCTGAGCGTGAAGTAAACAGCTGATAGTACAATTGTAACTTCAGGCAAAGCAAAAGGGAGTAAAATCCAAACATACAGGAGGAGGGTAAGGAGTCCATTTACCTGCATACACAGTTTGGGGTTGGGGTTTTTTTTTCTTTTGATAGCTCATATTTCTACCTAATTAACTTGGCTATCAAAATAGCAAAAATAGAGAAATGCTGTGAGAGTTTATTGTCCTCTGTTTCATAGAATAGTTTGGGTTGGAAGGAACCTTTAAAGGTCATATAGTCCAACCCCCCCTGCAATGAGCAGGGACATCTTCAACCAGATCAGGTTGCTCAGAGCCCCATCCAGCCTGACCATGAATGTTTCCAGTGATGGGGCATCTACCACCTCCTTGGGCAACCTGTTCTGGTGTTTCACCACCCTCATCATAAAAAATTTCTTCCTTCTATCTAGTCTGAATCTACCCTCTTTTAGATTAAAACCATTGCCCCTTGTCTTATTGCTACATGCCCTACTAAAAAGTCCCTATCTTTCTTATAAGCCCCCTTTAAGTATTGAAAGGCTGCAATAAGGTGTCCCTGGAGCCTTCTCTTCTCCAGGCTGAACAACCCCAACTCTCTCAGTCTTTCCTCATAGGAGAGGTGCTCCAGTCCTCTGATAATTTTTGTGGCCTCTCTCTGGACCCACTGCAACAGTTCCATGTCTTTCCTGTGCTGAGAACCCTAGAGCTGAACGCAGTACTGCAGGTGGGGTCTCATGAGAGCAGAGTAGAGAAGGAGAATCACCTCCCTTGACCTGCTGGCCACACTTCTTTTGATGCAGCCTAGGATACAGTTGGCTTTCTGGGCTGCGAGTGGACGTTGCCAGGTTACGTCCCATTTTTCGTCCACCAGTACCCCCAAGTCCTTCTGTGCAGGGCTGCTGTCAATCCCTTCATCCCCCAGCCTGTATTGATACCAGAAGCTGCCCCAGCCCAGGTGCAGGACCTTGCACTTGGCCTTGTTGAACCTCATGAGGTTCACATGAGCCCACTACTCAAGCTTGTCCAGGCCCCTCTGAATGGCATCCCATCCCTCAGGTGTGTCAACTGCACCACTCAGCTTGGTGTCATCTGCAAACTTGCTGAGGGTGCACTTGATCCCACTATGTAATTGATGAAGATATTAAACAGTACTGGTCCCAATATGGACCCTTGAGGGACACCACGTGTCACTGATGTCCATCTGGACATTGAGCCATTGAGCACTACCCTCTGGATGTGACCATCCAACCAATTCCTCATCCACCGAACAGTCCATTTATCAAATACATATCTTTTCAATTTAGAGAGAAGGATGTTTTGGGGGACCATGTCAGAGGCCTTACAGAAATCCAGATAGATGACATCTGTAGCTCTTCCCTTGTCCACTGATGTAGTCACTCCATCATAGAAGGCCACTAGGTTGGTCAGGCAAGACTTGCCCTTCATGAAGCCGTGCTGGTTGTCTCGAATCACCTCCCTGTCCTCCGTGTGCCTTAGCATAGCTTCTAGGAGGATCTGTTCCATGATCTTCCCAGGCACAGAGGTGAGGCTGACAGGTCATCAGTTCCCAGGGTTCTCCTTTCTACCCTTTTTAAAAATGGGTGCAATGTTTCCCTTTTTCCAGTCACCAGGGACTTCACCTGACTGCCATGACTTTTCAAATGTCAAGGAGAATGGCTTGGTTTCAGCATAACTACCCCACTTGTCCTGGTTTCAGCTGGGATAGAGTTAACTGTCTTCCTAGTAGCCGGTACAGTGCTATGTTTTGAGTTCAGTATGTGAAGAATGTTGATAACACTGATGTTTTCAGTTGTTGCTCAGTAGTGTTTAGACTATAGTCAAGGATTTTTCAGCTTCTCATGCCCAGCCAGGGCACCTGACCCAAACTGGCCAACAGTGTATTCCATACCATGTGACGTCCCATCTAGTTTAGGAACTGGGAGGTGGGGGGCAGGGATTCGCCGCTTGGGGACTGGCTGGGTGTCGGTCGTCGGGTGGTGAGCAATTGCCCTGCGCATCATTTGTACATTTCAATCCTTTTATTACTACTCTTGTCATTTTATTAGTGTTATCATTATCATTATTAGTTTCTTCTTTTCTGTTCTCTTAAACTGTTCTTATCTCAACCCAGGAGTTTTACTTCTTTTCCTGATTTTCTCCCCCATCCCACTGGATGGGGGGGAGTGAGTGAGCGGCTGCGTGGTGCTTAGTTGCTGGCTGGGGTTAAACCACGACACCACTTTAGCCCCAAGATAAAGCAAAAGTTGACTTGGGCTTGGGGGGGTGGGGGTGGGTGTGCAAATAAGGACATAGAAAAAATAAATTAAGGTCTGACAAAATAAGCAATACAGAACAGCTGGTGCTGGCCTTGATGGAAAGAATGAAATGGGAGGAAGGAGCTATATAAGTCCTTCTTTTCTTTCTCTTGCTAGCAGCATGTCATACCCTTTCTATGGGGGAATCTGCCAGCCCAAGGATATCTCTGTAGCTGTGTTACCTGTGTGCTCACAAGGTATCTTTGCTAAATAAATTAAATTTCTGTGTAAGTTTTACTTCAAGTTCTAAAAAGTGGGGTACAGATGGTACTTGTTCCTTCATATGAAAGCTCTTAAATACCATAATATTTAAGAAGGACACACAGATATAAGTCTTTTTCCTTTATTCTTCCTCTTTCTTCCTCCACACGTGTGCTAGAAGTAGAATTACAAAAGGTCCTTACGCAGGCCATACAAGGCAAAGGACAAGTGGCAGGGTTTCAATACTTGCTCTCTACCTCCTCCTTCCCTACACACCACCCACCCATGCACGTGCTTGTTTGCTTGTCCACAAGCCTGTTACAGTCGGGTTCTTGCTGAAAATTATTTTTCACATATATCTTCAGAAGATCTTGGGAAGGCACCTTCCCTTGTAATTTGCATGACAGGTAGTTTTTGGGTATGTTAGTGCTGTAGATCAGGAAGGTGCTGGAAATTAGTTCTTGTGTTTTATTTGTGTTATTGTGGGGGAAATCATGATAGCTCTTTAAATTTTAAACCATTTCAGCCCTTCTGCTGTAAAGGGAACACTGGTTTCCCATTAGAGGAAGGCCTGTAGAAAGAAGTAATCACACATTCAGTGGTTCAAAGATGTTTTGCATGCAGGATTGCTAGTGACTGAAATGTTAACTCCCCTAAAACCTAAAGAAGAGTCATTTCCAATGCTCAGGTTGTTTCCATATAAAATTGATTCATAAAATTGTTCATACAGGCTGGGCTCAGAGGCAGCCAACACCTCTGAAAGGTAAGTGCAAGAAAAATAGCTGGATCAATTAGAAGAATTGCTCTGTGTTTTCCTTTTGAAAAATCTGACAATTACATCACATTGCTATTTTTAGGCAGATAATAAAGTGGAACACTGGGTTAATGAAAGCAGCCTGTGCAAGCTGAGTGCTATGGAATATTCACCCAGCATATGCATGGTAGGCTATATGTCTGAGGGAAATGCATGCAATCCACCTGCTCCTTAGCTACGCCTTAGATTTTTGCCTGAGAAGAAAAGCTGGCTCTATTGGCAAAACAGAAAATGTAATTGGAAACAATTTATCTCTTAATTCATGCTTTATTTCTTAAATTCCTTGAGTTTATTTTAGAGGTGAGAGCGCGCTAACGTCATCATGGGAACACAAATGGTGTTGAGCTGTAGGAAAGAAGGGATTTGACGTATTCACAGTGCTCTTCTGCAAATGGTCTACATGTTTATTCTACAGTGCAATCCCCTAAAAACGTAAAAAAAATGCCCTGAATTTTGCAGCTCCATTGAGCATGCTCTAGTAGGCTACACAAAGTTTTTAAGGTTTCAAACAGAGAAAGTCTTGTGAGTTGCAGTACCATTGGTGTTCTTGTTTCAGGGAAATAAGAGCTGAAGGAACATCTGTGGTCATAATACTTTTTATGATTGTTGAAGTCTCAGTTTCAGATATTAGGGACAACATGGAGACGCTTCCAGATCCAAATGGCTGCTGCATTCAAATGGTTGCAGATATTGCTAGTGCAGTTAAAAGGGAACAAACTCGGCCCCAAAATATCAAAATACGTAGTTAATACTAGAAGCGGCATGCTGAATAAGAGAACGTAGTGGGTTTTGTAGCTTATGATCTGTCCGAGAGGGGACTTGCAGAGTTGTTCACATCTATTTAACACAGTGGTCTGGACACAGCCTTTGTTTTAGGAAGCCCCTAAATACCTGATTTCTGGAGGCTTGGAGATCACATGAGGGAGAGAAACACTCTACACCTGCCCTATTTCTTTCCCTCCTCCTTGAGTATCCTCCCCGCTGTGGTCAGGGACTTCCTTGCCTAAATCAGGAAGTTATGATTTCTGGGTAATGAGAAAAAAGCCAAGTGGAGATTCTTTCAGTCTCTGATATTACAGTGAAACACTGGCTTTAATGAGACAGTTCATACGCTGGAAGTGAAGCATATACTGAGGACCTTGCTGGACTTGACTGTATATGGCACAGCAAGCGGCTGTCGGGTTAGGGAAGGATTTGCATGAGTGGAAGAAGAGAGCTTTCTGTGAAGCTCCCCCATCTCTCAAGGCCTAATATGGATGAATTAGAGACTCTAGAGAAAACAGAAAATCTTTTATATGAAATATTTTTTCTCCTAGAATGAACAGATTAAGGGTTGATTAATTCATGCTGATTGTCAGCTTAATGAAGAATATAAAGATCACAGGGAAAAATCGAGCTCTTTCTGACTTACACGGTCTGATTAGAGCAGTCATCTGGAAAGCACAAGCTCTGATGGTACTTCTCTATTTCCAAGAATAGATTAATAACTAAATTGGTTGTTCTGGTACAGCCTTTTTAAACAGCTACACTTTGTCTCCAGTTATTACACTCTAGGTATTGTATGAGTGTATTTTCAAAGGCTGCTGCTCAGTCTGAAGATCAGCATGTATTCAGACTTTTTTCCAGTTGAAAATGGCACTTATTAGCCACTGGATAAAAGATAGATCAGAGGCAGCTGCAGCCTCTGGGTAGCATGGGGTAGGAGTAGAGGAAGTAGAAGGGGTATCTAGAGGGAGCCAGGGTCGCTCTCCTTGCCCCAGAGGAGGGCCAAAGATCCTCATCCCTACCAAGGTCTCCTGTCTCTCATAGCAGGAACCACCACCTAACATTTCCCATTATTTCTTGCTGGCTTCTGGCAGTCTCCTGGCTCAGGCAACTGATAAATTTGCCTGTGCCTGAGAGATAGCCATAGAGTAGATGTAGGATGATGACATTCACTCCCCCCGCCCCACCCCACTTTTTCCCTGGAGACATTGTTTTTTTCTAAATCTGCATTATAACATTAGAGCTCCATTTGTGTGTTATGACTGAGCCAAGCTGAGGGTTATTGATGATTTCTACTTTCAACCTTGTTGTAACTGTGTTTTAGCGATATCGACAGACAGAAGCAAACCAAAAATCCATGTGTCAATTCTGTTGCTGAGTGCAGATCCAGCTGTAGCCTATAGGTATATTTGCCATAATTAAAAGTTTACATAGCTAATAGTTATCCCTGGTGTGCTACCTAAGTCATATAATACATATGCTACTCATGCTTGAAGTTTAGTTTTGACTAAACATGTTTTGATTAAACAGGTAACTTTTAAGGGTATTTCTGATTCTTTTAACTGACAGTCAGAAATAATCTTGTCTTTGCCTGCTTGTTTCCCCGTGCTTTGGAAATTTGTTAGAAATTCTGTAACTTTCCATCTATGACCTGATTTAGCTGCCAGTGAATTTGGCAGGAGTTTTTCCACCGGCTTCATTCAAAACCAGATCAGGCCACTAGAGAACAAATGATAAATTACATTCATAAGCTGGAAGTTACCACCGGCGTTGATCAATACACACGTGAATTTCTGCCTAGTCAGGGTTTGCAATTTGGCATCCTTCCCTCAGCAATATCAGTATGCCCTCTGCAGTACAGTGAAAAGCATGTATCTAAAGCAACATCGGGTTTCACTGTCCCTCTGGGGCTTTATCTGGGGCAAGTGTTGAGACCTTGTCAAGGGAATTGCTGGGGAAGCTATGTTGCTTCAGAGGTGGCTGGCCATGAACAGCAGCACTTCTTACTACAGTTTCTTTTCCTTATATTTTGAGGCCACTGAGTTCACTCAGCTGCCCTATGTCCCTTTTTTAACTTTTTACTGCTGTCAGTAACAAAACCTGAAAATTTTGGCATGAGGATATTTCATTTTTTCATCAAAAATCATTAGTTCTTCAGTAAAAAGGTGTGTTTAGATAGGTTTGCAAAAGCACATAATTTCAGAATTCTTTACCAAAACAGAATATTCCTCAGTTTAATTACTTCTTTTGAGATCTTTCAGTCTTCTAAGTGTTCTTTAACCTATTAAGACCAGCTATTAAATGTTTTTCAACTTCAAAGAGTAAAAATATTGAATATATAAAGTAAGATTCTTTTTTAGACTAAAAGCATGACTATTATCATTCTTTTCCCAGGGAACATTTTCCCCATTATCTGCCTTGGCAAACAACTAGTCTCACTAATAAATAATTCAGCAGCAAGAGACTCCAGGGCTGTCTGTATAAAATTATGGCATACATTAGCTGATGCCCTCACTAGGCAGGAGGTTCTGGGAGATCTAGCCTTGACAAAATGGCATTGGTAAATCCCTGGATGTCTCCTTAAAAACTGTCCCCTAAATTTTCAGGTCCCTGCAGTGAGGAACTGACTGCTCTACTGGAAAAACGAGGCCTAAAATATGTTTTGCTTTTTTCCCCTGAAGCTTTGTTCTTTCGGAACCCGTTAAGGCTGTCTGAATAGCATATTTTACAGAATTCTTCATTTGATTCAAGATTAACTGAGCTGTTATTTTTAAATTGTTTGTGTGGTTTTTCTTTTACCTTGTTAGAAGAAATCTCTTAAGTGCCTGGCAGGTTAAAAGGGGAAATAATCAACAGTCTTGCCACTGAAGAGAAACTACTCTGTGCCCAAACAGTCTGGGTTTAATTGTGTGTGGGTAAGGCATATTCAACGTAAATTCTTGAAAGCTTGAGGGTTGTACTAATTTCAAGTGAAGTCTTTATCTCAGGGATCTTTCTTTCATTTGTGAAGATTTCATTGAAGGAACGAAAAGGCTGACAATAATTAGTACTGTACTTTCACACGCATTACCCCTGGGTTAGCTTTAAAAGAACCCATTCAGCGGCGGTGGTGGCAGCAGCAGGGCTCTGGCACAGGTAGCCTGAGTGGAAGCCAACCCTGGGAGCTTCCCTGCTCTGCAGGGTCTCCTGCTGTCTGCACTTGGGTACCTCTGCCTTTGACTTCTCACTGCTGCTGCCTCCAGTGCTGTGCAGCTTGTTGGAAGCTTTGGACTATGTGAAATTACTACATAGTAATTTCGAAGTGATGTAAGCTGTACATACAAAAATACTGCTATTTAGAGAAGACCCTGTTTTTAGTAATAGCCTTATCTTTAAAAGGTAAAGGTTCAGCAAAGTTGTTATGAGAGTTTTTTGCTGCAGTAGGCTCTCAAGCTTTGTGGAACTGTGAAGTCAAAGCAGAAATTGGTGTATACATCTTCTGGCCTCAGTGTACAGTTAGATTTTAATACGATACAGTTTTATTCTGGATTTGGGGGGAGGGGTGTGTGGGTTTGCAGTATCACATAGAAAACTTAATGATAACCAAGACCATACCTGTCCATATACCTAAAACTGCATCGTATGGGGAAGATATACAGAGGGTGGGTAGAGAAAGATTTTATTGTTGTCATTTTTTTTTTTAACTGATGGAAAACTGAAGTCAATAAAGTCATTTAAACAAGGTCACATACAGAAGGAAAATTGGGGTGGGCTCAAATATTTACCTGCACTCTCTGAACACAGTCATCTTCTTGGTCAGCCAGTCTCTTCTGCTTTACTGGTTCTGTAAAAGACTGCATTTTAGCAAATATGCTGCTTCACTCTTACAGGAAGAAGCCACTGAGTAAGAGACCAGTTTACGTGCAGGGCTTGCCTGCCCAGCCTATTGGTAGTCTTTTTCCTTTTGAGAGATATAATTTAGGGAAGAAACTGTAGTCATGTGGGAGCTCTGCAGGATCTGAACCCAGACAAAACTATTAATTACTGTTTGCTGTAGGCAACTGAAGTTTCCGCCAGTCAAGCCACTTTCACAGGCATCTGAATAATTAATGCAAAGAAGACAAATCTTGTAATGGAAAGTCCCTGGTTCTGATAAAGAAGGGCTGTAGGTAGTGAGGTTTCCACAGACGCATTGCCTGTTCCCACTTATTTCACTTATTTTTTATTTTTTATTTAGAGTCTAATTATCAGTCACTTAAATGAATTCTCAGTGTCAACTGCAAAAGTGTCTGAAAGCCTTCATCATATAGACTTTGAGCAGTAGGCCAAAGAACTCATGAGATGCTCCTATTCAGTTTTCAAATGAGTGTATCTTCTGAAATTAGCAGTTGGAGAGAAGATTCTGGAGCATATAATCACTCAGGGAGAGCCAGTGGTAAAAAGGGGTTAGGAAACCTTAGAACTTGTTCTTGTTTTGATTTCTAGGCCATGCAGACCTTGCCAGAAGCATTCCTTCAACCTCCCCAAACTATTAATCATATGAAAGACTAAAGCAAAATTAACTGGATCAGTACCTAGTTTCAGTTTAAAATTTCTCTTGACACAGAAGCGTTGTATATTCCTTTTGTTGTCCTACATCCAAAAGATGTTTGTTTATCTCTTCTGAATGCTGTGAAAGGATTTGGGGGAGTGCTGTGCTGTTTCTGCAAAGACACCTTGATGTAGAAAATACACTGTTTCTTCCACAAATATTCACACATCTAAGTGTGATGTCTATTTCCTGTGCTGCAGAAATCAGTAAAACCATCTTGTACTAATGTTTGTTGAAAGGGAATAGAAAGGGGACTAAGAAAGGATAAAGAAAAGCTGCTACCTAGCAGAGAAATATTTTTCAGAGTCTCAATTTGAAATTTGCCATGATTACAAATTTTGAGGGCAACTGTTATGTCTAAGCAGATACTGAAGTGAGGATTTTCAGTTATTGTAGTTACTTAGGTGCTGAAGGAAAACTGATTCTCAATAATATGAGTTCAAAAGCACTTTGCTAAATCACTGTTAAATGTGTAAGTTGCAGACTGAATGAACATAACAAAGAAAAATGGAGAGAATGTCCCATAGCAATGAAGTCTATTAGTTTGCCATTTTTAAAGGGGAAAAATATATTCTTTCCAAATTCATAAAAATAGAACCTTAAAACATCATCTGCTTTCCTAGCTGGGACAAGACCCCATATATGTACAAACTTCAGCTATGATTCTGCACAAAACATTTCATATTTATTATTTATTGCCTCTTGCATTTCATTGTTATTAATGGAAGGGCTCAAATATATCATCAGGGCTCAAACCTAATATGCCTGATAGTATAGAAATAGAGTAGGATATCTGTCTTGCACCAGAAAACTTATAATAAAAGACAGACATTAATGTATGTAGTTATGCACGTGTATCTAGTTGCCAACTTGAATCCCGTATACTATTTATCTAATAAATAACAAAGCCAGTTACCTCTGATATTACACAATATGTCTGAACTGGTAGATCTGAAAGCAATACTGAGTTTCTGGGTTCAGGAGCTTGCCCTTGTCTCACCCTGACCCACTATCAGAGCAGGACCAGGAGCCTGCCAGCCAGCCTCTATAAGAGCTTGGCACACAGTCCAGGAAGGAACCCAGATTTTTTTGGGCCAGGTTCTAGGTTTGAACTCATTTTGGACAAAGCCCTAAACTGAACCCTAAATGATTTCACAAAAATGTTTTAAAAGGCAGTGTCCTGAGGAGTTTGGAATACCCCACCACACAGTTTCTGTTTTTTTCAGAATAGATGTCAAAAGTTTTCATGTAGATACAATCCAATTTTCAGTTAAAAAAAAAAAAAAAGTAATTTCATTTAAATAACCACTAATGTTTTCAGCCTAAGTATAAGGTTTGTTGTGAAGAAAAAAGCATTAATCTTGAAAGTTTTTGGAGAAACATAGGGGTGTTTTCTTTAAAGTTCTATGTAAACTCTGTCCAGCTTTATCATGTACTAATGTGATTTTTGGGGGGTTGTTTGGTTTTCTCCTTCCTATTCGCTTTCCCTTAATTATCCCTCCACTTTGCTCCATTTGCTTCACTTTAAAATATAGAGAAATCAGTCCTCTCAAAGGGATAAAACCCAAGATCCTCATCCTTTCCCCAGGTCCTTTCCTTTATAGAGGGCTGTTCCTCAGTGATGTGTGGATGGTTCTTGTTACCCTTCAGTCTTGCAACTCTCTTCTGGTTGTCAAGTGGCAAAAAGTGCAGCTCTGGGAAGTGAGCCATCACACAGTCCACATAGCCAGAGCCTGATGCAATTTTCAGCAAGAAGGGAAGGCAATGTGAGGAGTAACAGCAAAAGTTAATGCCTTCCTTTTCTGAAAACTCTCTGCCATAACCTGGATCCTCAGTGGAAAGAATAAACAGCATAGAAACCAAATTACCTCTTTGCAGACATGAAAGGTTGAGCTGACCTCTGCAAGAGGACTTCTGCAACCTTCTGCAAGACCCCGAAGGACCAGCTGGCCCTGCTTTGTTTACTGTAAAGGTACAGTGGTGTTGAAAATCATCCCTGGCTGTGATTTACAGCCTGAAAACTTATACTGAGCCGTATGCCAGAAGGAGTGGGACGGGGCTGAAAATGCAGTTCTTGAAGAGAAAGGTTTGAGTCTCAGACAGTGATACCAGGTGAAGATAGCTTTATCCCCTTCAGATTAATTTCAGAATGTATTAAGAACAGAAAGTATGAGGTTTGAAAAAAAAAAATAATAATTTTTTTTTGCTTGCTTGCTTGCTCACTCAGTGGGTTATGCTGGTTGATTATGGAAGGAAGCCTGGCAGAGAGACTCTTTTACAGATGCTAGGATGTTTACTGTCTGGTTTGTGAGGGAGGCAAGACTAGCCTTTAGACTTTTTGGGGAACCAAGATATTGACAAAACTATTTTTAAAAAGCTGAAGCTTAATAGAAAATATCAAAGGGCATGTTTGGACACTTTGTTCCAGAAGATACAGTTGTGACCCTTCACAAAGGCAAGATAGGGATATAAGAGGGATTGCCTTACAAATAATTAATTAGAAATTCAGATCTAACTTTAGTCTGTACATGAAGCTTCCAGTAAGGTTTAGGAAGGCTTGTGCTTAGAGGTGCTTAGAGCAGGTACACAGCTCCCTAGAGTTTAAAAAAAAAAGGGGGGGGGGGGTTTAAGAAATGCATGAAACTTCCATTACAGCAATGACGAAGTGACCTAGGCGCTATTATTCAGAAAAGAAATGTGCAGTACAGTTCTTTCAGACACTAATTGTCATGTCATTGCTATTGTTCTAGCAAACACAAACAGGCAAAACAATACTGCAAAATGAAATTAGCCTTGATAAATGTGTTTTGCAATCCATGGCAGTGGAAAAAGTCTTTTGGATGAGTGTAAATCTCCTAACCTGTCATCAGAAATTGAGGCTGACATATATTCTCCAAGCCTTTTCTCAATAAAGGCAATTAAAAAAGCCTTGCTGTTCTGGCAAAGTCTCTCTCCATAAGATCCAGGTCACCTGAAGTTGTGCATCTCCACTCAGTCAAAATGAACAGAAGAAAGTAATTGATTTTGTTAAATCTTTCATCTAATACCTTTTCTTAAGAGATGGAAATGTCCTGTTGACTCTTTTTGACGGGCCAGGCATGGGTACATCTGGGGCAAAGCTGCTAAACCACTCCAATTCCAGAGCATGAGTGAATCCTTATCAGGATGATGTGCCCGTTTCTGAAGGTGTTTAAGTCTCCTCGGGTGTTGCCTATAGAAACTGAGCACAACTCAGTGCTGTAAATTCTGTACTTTGTTTCAGGTGGCCTGATACCTGGGAGTAATAGTAGCCAAAAACCCCAATAACAGATTTGTCTGGAAACCTTATTTGGCAATGGAACAAACATTTGTGCCCAGAGATAATAAACTGGAGAATTTTTAGGATTTGCTTAGAAAAGCTAAGGCATCCAAGATTTTTTTTTTCCCTCCTCCACAAATTACATGTTTGATCCACCTTCATTGCTTCACGTGGGAGCCAGGATGGATATTTTGTATTTGGCAGGCACTTGACTATCCCTATGGACACAATACCTTTCTTCCTTTCTCTTTTTCTTTCTTTTGGTGGGGGGGAAGTGTATCAAGCATGGAAGATTTAGGAACTGTGGGGCTTGTAGAATCTTTCATTTAGGAAGAAGAAGCAGATGCGAGATACAGACATAGGCATTGACACTGATAGATGGCTGAGGAAGAGCTAGGATTTGGAGAAATGATGAGGATTTATGTAGTGGTGTTCCTTCTGGAGTTCTCTGTTGTCTTGGAGATAGTAATCTGCAGGGAAGAATTTAGGTACAAGGGAATTATTCTGAAGGGGAAAACCAACCAAAGTTGTAAATATACATCAGAAACAGTAAAAAATGGAGTATGTTGATCTGAAGACATCAAGGAACTTAGTAAGAGCAAGATGTCAGGAACTTCTTCACTTGATCATTGCTGTTGAGAGTGTCAGCATGATTAGCAACACAAATGTTCTGGTGTATACAGAGCTTCATTAATTGACTCAGCTGTGGGGATGAATGAAGCTCTCTGAGAATTTATCTTCAGCATCACATATAGCAAGTTGGACTTGCCATTTTTGGGCAGATCAGCTCTGCCCTGAAGGGATGCTGAGAGTAGGCTTGGCGCATGCGCAGTGTGATGTGTGGCATTTATTCGCTGCATGATGATGTTGTTGATCACACAGGCAGCAGCTGAGGCTCTTCCTGCATGTGCTTAGAGGGTTTCCCTGGTGCTGCGGGAAGATGCTGTGCTGATGATGGGTACCATTTTGAGCACAGCAAATGATGTCCATCATCAGACTGCACTGAGGAGATGAGTCTTATTGGAGTCTGGTTTATCTTTGAGTCCAGCAGTACAGTCTTTGTTATTGCACACACAGGAGGAACTGTTGCCATTGACTAGAGAGCATGCTTTCTAGGAAACTCCCACCGTGAGTTATTCAACAGGGCTTTGGAACCCCAAATCTGCGGCTTTGAAGTTTGAGGATTGCAATAATGGGGGAGCCCACATGAGAGGTCTCCCTTACCAAGGAAGGATCCATTTCTGCTGTTGCCTAGGTCAATAAGAGCATGCAGAAGCCAGGATTTGCTCACCAAGATATTATAGACCTCCCTAGTACAGCATCCTGCTCTAAACAGGCTGCAGCCAAAAATGAAATGTATCACATCCTGATGTTGTGAAGATGTGTCTATTGTTGAAGATTACCACTAGGCACACTGGGGTCCTTCATTTAGCACCCTGATGGCCATACCCATGGCACAGAGGGAACCGAGCTACCAGCAGTGGCATTCAAATACATGCAAAAGCCATAGGAGAGTCCCCCTGCCTGACATACTGATAGCAGACTCTGATGTTTACCACATCCTGTAGATGCAAGATAAAAAGCTGTGAGCACAAGATGCAGGGACTGGGTCCCCCTGGGAAGCTCACGGATGAGCATCGGGGAGGAGACAACACTGAGGGGTGTTAGCAAAGGAAGGTTTGCCTGGTGCTGCATTAGCCAGGTAGCAGCCACCTGAAACACCCCTCCAGGGTGGAGCAACTTTAGGAATCTAGAGGGGAAAACTAAATCGTTAGGTTCTAAAGGGAATTCCCTTGGGGGGCTGAGAGTGACCCTAACTGTCTGAGCATCACAAGCTGTCAGAGGTGAGCAAGCCATGGGAAGCAGCAAATCATACAGGGATTTTGTGAATGGAGAATTGAAAACAAAATCAGGAGAGCTTAGGGATTAAGAGTGAACAGGGGAGTGCGTTCCTACTGATGGAGCTCTGGCTTAGTTTACCACAAAAGGAAGACTTCTGGTTGAATTAATAATTGTGTCTGCATTTAGTATGTACCTACCTTACTGGTTTTTGTGTTCATTTTCTTCTTTGTTGTTCTACGTTCTGTCTTTGATTCAAGCCATTTACTGCTGCCATCATTTTTTTAATGTGTCAACCCACTGTGAGCAAGCATAATAGAAACTGGTCAATGTGCGTTAATTGTAAGTCTCTCCACATAAGCCACAGGTATGGCTCACACATGTAAACAAAATGAGTGGCAGGTTTGTGGAAACAGCACTCCCACTGTAACCATCATGCAGTGTGTTGCTTTTTATAGTTTTTCAAAAAAAGGTGTCAAAATTAGCTCACTTGATTAAAAGAACATTTGCTAATAGCTTGTCAGGTCTGTTGTAATTTTCAAGGAAATTTAGATGTTGATTTTTTTTTTTTTTAAAGTTGTAAAAATCTGGAATATGACAACAAATTGAAATATTAGACTATCGGGAAGTTTTGATAGTCTGTGCTTGTCATTTTTAATGGCTAGCAGCAAACAACTCTTAAGCAGAGTTCTAATGCATCTTTTATGTTCAACTTTATGATGTGCACCAGGCAGTGCCAAAACGTGTATGAGTGCAGATGTGCTGAGCAGGGCTAAAGAGTTGTGACAAATATGTGTTTAATGTACTTGAAAATTTAAGAACATTTTGGGAGCACAATAAAAATAAAACATTTGCCCCATGACACTTCACTGAATACAAACAAGAAGTTACAAGTGCAAGACATATTCATTGTTTTTCACAGAATAAAAGAAGAAAAGAAGACATGTATGGTCTCTATTATTCTGTCCTTAAACTACATCCTTTCTACTACAGCCATATTGTCATTGTGATTATACAGCCTAGGTGCTGGCTTTCTGAGTTAGGGAGAACATCCCTAAAAGTAACTGTGGTGGTGTTCCAGTTTGAGGTTTTTTAGAATTTGAAATTTGACCCAAACACATATTCCTTGAAAGATATATCCAGATCACAGGAGGAAGAGAGGTGAAAACATTATGTTTGGGAAATTCCGTCTCTGAAAGAGAGGAACAGCCTCTGCTAAATCCCATTTCTCATGTGTATAAAAACTGCACTCTTTGTTTTGTAGTTTGCATCATACAGGAAGAGCTGAAAATTGGTATTTGTCTGTTACAGGGGTAGGTGATTTTAAGCTGTGTGGCATTAAACTCAGTCATTCTCTTTCAAGTTTTCTGCTGTGTAACTTGAGAAATTCAGAAGTACCTTGACATGCTTTGTCTCAAAGTCAACCTAGACCTTGGAGCTCTAGGTAACGTGTCAGGCCATAGGCGCTGTCGTAAACAAACAACGAAGTAAATGCCACACTTGTTTGACAGAGACTAATCTCCTCACTTTAGCTGCTGTTTGAAATTAACTTGTTTGCTTGTCTGTTTTTCTCTAGCCTGAATACTGGGAGGAATGTGGGAGCACAAATTAGGTACAAATACTCCATACTGTGTAAAACTAGTTTCTTGACTGAGTCCTAGGGACTGTTCCTGGACCTTATTAACTTCAATGGGAATTATACAGACAAATTGAGGCTTATAATGGCTGGAAAGATCAGAGGATATTTGTTACAAAAATTACCTCAAAACATTTCATCAATATTAATTGCTTTTTCTTTATTTAGCCATTACATAGACCATTAATCTCTTAATAGTTAAATTGCTCAGTTTTCCCCCTGCACACAGACCCACCAAGTCCTCCTATACCATTAAGAATTGTGTAGACTAAAAAATTTTATGAGTAAAAGAAAAACTGTGCAATTATATTAGTTAACATTTAAATCACAAAATTACTTTGATGTCTGTGCTGTTCTTATTGGGAATTGGAGTATTCTGGTAGTGACTGGGGAAACAACTTCTCAATATTTATCTTGTAGTTATAGACTGTCTCATTAATTTTTAAGATCTGCGATGGCAGCGTTCAAGGTGCTTGTCTTTTTGTTATTGTTATGGCTGGCACGTGCTTTGGAAATAGCTAAATAATAAGGAGGTGCTAGTTGCTGCTTTAATCTTTTCTCCAGCTGAAAACCCTCTGATTTTAATGTATAATAAAGAAGGTTTAAAGCTTCATTTCATTCTTCCTCTGGGGAGGTGCCCTTAATAGTTTTAGCGGTTTCTGTTTGATATCCTATTTGCTTCCTGAGAGTAATGGTGGTTTGACATGCCTTTGGAATTGTCTGAGACAAGCTTGTGATACTCACTGGTGTTTTTCGCCTGCTGGAGACCACTTCTTTTTAACACCACCACTGATCCTGAGAGATTTTTGAGGATGGTGTCCGTAGTAGTATGCATAGTCATTGAAGTAATAAACTGGTAGCTCCTGTAAAACCTAGGCAAACCATGTGAAATGCACCATAATTTTCAAAACACTCAGAAATTTGCTTTCAAATTTCACTCTTGATATGACTAGTTGCAAACCTAGTGGTGTGTTGCTGCTCGGTGCATTGCTCCAGCTATGGAGCCTCGTGATGTGTTAGTTGTGCCTGACATGCATTCCTGCCATTTGTGAGCCCTTAAGCAGAAAGCAGAGGAATCTCCTAGTTTTCCTCTTTATTCCTTTGTGGCATGCAAAGCACAGACTGCCTCAACTCTTGTGCTGCTGTCTATACTGCCTGCTTTGGCCAGTAGTATTACTTAACCACTATGCACAACATGGAAAGAATACATGCTGTGTTTCTGAAGGATGAACTGAAAGCTTTATCTACAGCTACTGTGTTGTGGTATAATAGACTCATGAATGAGTAACTAAAAGTTGTTGGAAAGCAATATTATGTAATTAAAAAATCTCCTTTACAAATACATTTATAAAACAGAAGGACAAGAAAGTAAATTGAGTCAAGCATTTGCAATGTAAAGTGTCTTCATGGTATCTGTGGGGTTACAGCATATATAGTGGGTTATTACACATGCAAATTGAGTGTCTAGGCAATTGTTTTTTCCATCTTTCCTACTGTTAATTGGTTGGCAATCTTTCGCGTGAGTCCCATGCTAAACAATTACTTTGCCACTTCCCACTTCTTTCACGGTCTTGGTTATTTCAATTCCAAGTAACTACAATAATTTAGAAACTACAGTAATGGATTTATAGCAACTAAAATGATGACAATAATACAATTGTAGAAATGGGGATGTCCTGAAATGGGAGAAGAGAAAGGTCATATTCTTGCCCTGTTTTGACTTACCTCAGATAAACACCCTGTCCTTTATTCATATCTTAAAGTGATACATATGTAGGTAAGATGTCTCAACAACTAAGTGATCCTGATACCAAAAATTAGATAAGTCAATACAGAGTTCCTCTTTGCAGGAATACCTGTCGGAAACCCTTTTGTGTAAGGATGAGAACTGTATTGCAAAATTCTCTACACAGTGAAAATGGTCTTTAATGTTCTAACATGTTTAAAAGCCCTAATCTTTGTCTTGATTTTTAGAAGATAATTTAAGCTTGCATTTTTGTTTTTTAAGTGTGGGGAGAACAGGACCATAGGGCCGTTGCAAGTCTGGAAAGAGTGGTAGTGAAACTTTGGTTGGTTGTGCCTGGGCAGCAAGCCCCTTGAAATCCTGAATGAGAGGGGTCTCCAGAGGCCTGTAAAGGTACTTAGTCCCAAGTCTTTTCTTGTGCTGTGACAGTGTGGCCCAGTGTGTTCCCCTCCCCAGGTTAATACAGAAATTAGGATGAGTTCCTTAGCTAAAGCTGTGGCAATTTCTATTTTTCCCTCGGGTTCATCCCTGGCTACATTGGTGAAAGGATAGTGATCCTCATGCAAGTGAGGCTCTCGTGGTTGTGGGATAGCTGCTGCTATTTTGTGTAACACCACAACAGCCATGGTAAAAGCACACAGAATGCTATGGATGGATGGCTGAAGTGTGTAACCACTTGTGAGCACGCTTTGTAGCTGTGTTACTTCCCCAAGGTGATCAGGAGAGAGCCCCTGGTGAGACAGCCAACCTGTGGCAATGGATACAGACATATGACTCTTCCCTGTGCCCTGTCTGCTTTCTACCGACTCCTGTGAGCAAGCTGAAGGGGTTTCCAATGGCCATGGCAAGGGGGATCAGAGTGAAGACACAGCCCTACAGCGCCCTCTGACAGGCAGAACACCAAGCTGGCCTAGCACAGAGTGGGAGGAGGGCATGCCCATCCCCTCTGGCTGCACACCATGGCTGGCTGCATAGTTTTTACAGGCAGACTTAGGAGGACTTCTCAGGTCCCTGGTTCAAGTGTCTGATGTCACCCATGCCTGTATCCACAGCGGGCTGAGATGTGGGTGCACGCCATCCCCTTTCTCTTGCAAGGTGTTGCTTCTGTGATGTGGACAGCTTGGTGCATCAGCTAGGAGGGAATTATAGCAGACTCAACACAGCCCTGGTATGTGCAGACAGCACTTGAACAAGCCTCGTGCCCCTTTATGTAAGAGAGTAGTCTCCAGAAAGCTGGCACTGTGAATGTGTTTTCTGTCTCTGAAAGCAGAGATTGTGCTGGCACTGGGAGGAGGTACTGTCAGACCCCCCTGCAGGAACAAACAGATGTGAAGTAACATTTTCCAAGTGATTTTGGAGTTCACATGACACAGAACTACCTTCTGAAGTCACTCTTAAACTGTTCCCTCATAGCTGTTCTGGTAATGGGACTCCTGCCTGCATCTTTATTTTGGAAATGCTGCCTACTCATGTCAATATTATGAAGCGGTGTCACAGCACTGTGCCTGCTTCCTCTCATCTCTAGGGACCGCAATCCATGTGCGGCCAGAGGCAGTGGCTGAAACTTCAGCCTTGACCTTTATTTATTTGTTTGCAAAATCAGTACAAAGTTTACTGTGGCCTTTGGATGCGCTCCCGCTACTTAACCATAAGTATGCTGATGCAAAACTCTCCTATCCAGGACACAGAAGTAGTCCCAGGAGAGGATTCTGTTGTGTTTGCTTTGATTGCTCTTAATGTTCCCACATTCAGAGGGGCTAGGTGGGGTTTAGTGTTTTGGGTTTTTTCTGGGTTTGCAGGTCCTGTTTCTCACTTGGCCCTCTTGCAGGTGGCTCTATAAATTTAGACAAGGCAGAAAGCTGCCAGTTCAAAGTGACTGGTTTTTAACTGCATGCTCATTATTGCGTCTCCTGTTCTTCCTTTTGGTGGGTATTTTAACTTCTCTCATGTTGTCAATGTTTCCTTTTTGTTTCTGAAAGTTCAGACTGTAAATTTCAGATGCAGCAGGAGAAGCAGTTGAGTTGTGTGGCTGTGTCTTCCTGTGATATTCTGACACCCATGTTAAACCACCAGTGTTGCAAGTATTTTGAAAGTTCAGGTCCTTTCCAGAACAGTCGTATACAATCTAGGACATGAAAGAAAAAATAAAAAGCATAGTTTCACAGGTGAACAACCTAAAATTTATATTTTATGTTGTTTGGTAGCTATTCTGAACCAAACCCTCTGGCAGAGGTCAGCTTTGTTCAGTATCTACATTAAGCTTTTTGGCTTTGTGCAGCTAGAGCCTCTGCATAGCACAACAGCCATTTCCAAATGGGTTGGTGAGACTGCCCAAAAGGTACTGTTCTCCCTTCCATCATGTCAGAAGTATTAGTAATAAAAATAATGATGCATAATTATGATACATAAATAATTATTGATAAATCAACAGTCATGTGATAGAGCATTCAGAAAGTGTATGAACAACCTGCTGCTTAGCAGTTTTCTGAGGCATCTGCATAGTTATTCTGCATAGTTTTCTGCAGCTTGGCTGTAAATAAAAGTTTTTGTGTTCCAGTTGTATTTTGCCTCGGAGAGTTAATGTGGTCTAAGAGCCCAGCAGCCAGGTCCCTGTTTCTTGCCTCCCTTCTCTTAAGGAGTTCTGAGAGGTGTTGCCTTTTCCCCCTAAAGTATCCATTTCACAGGTACAGTCTCCCATGGTACTGCTGCTTGCTTCTGACTGTGAAAATTCATTGTCAGGAAACAGTTAGCAGACACTGGGCCCCAAAAACCATAAAAGTTTTATGTTTTTCCTATCTCTTCATAAAACTATGAGGTCTGAGGTACTGTGACCTCAGTTACTGATAACATTTTGTCTTCTGTTTTCTGTTGTATGAGATTGTCAGCAGGTAACCATCTGTGCTTCACTAGGTAACCATATTAAATTAATGTAAATAATCCAATACATGGCTGATAACTGCTTAAATGCATGCTGGACAAACTGACACCCACTGGGTATATGGTGTCTAGTGAGAATGAGTAAGTAATGAATCCAGTGACTTCTTAAATCCTACTATCTGCTGTTAATGATAGCTGAACACAGTGAATAGATTTGCTTGCACACTCTGCAAAAAGGTCTTGTGCGGTTTTTTTCCCCCCTCTGGGGCCAATTTTCCCTGCGGTACTGAAATGGACTCTTTTACTTGACTTGGCCTGTGTTTTTGTCATGCGTGACAGCCTTAACAGTTTCCTCAATGTTTCTGTTCATCTGAGGACTTGTATAAAATATATTTGGCCCTTTTCCTAGGTCTATATATAACCTCTGTATCCTTTATAACATGTTCCTCTGTAACATCTAAGGAGTCAACATTCCTTTGGCATTAAACAAAATCCTCTGTAGTCCCTAGAACTGATTTTTAAATTGATAATGCTGCTGAGGCATTTGCTTCCCTGACCACCCTATGCTTACAGAAGTAATTAGATTCCTCAGATTCTGCTTGTCAGTAGAGGCTCTGGCAATCATAACTCACATACTCTTTGAGACCAGACATTTGTTCATTGGTTTCTTTTAATGCAACAGAAAGTGTATTGATCACATTTATTGAATGCTCCAGAGAGTGTGTGCATCTAATCACTGGAATTCCCTTGGTTTTGGTTTTCCTATTATAGATTTGTAACTGAAAATACAATCCCTTTGTTCTCAAGGGTGGCGTTTTTTGCTATGCCCTTGTATCTCTGAGTGCTTTCATGTATCTGGTGGGGCACTTAACTGCTCTGTCCTTCCTCTAAGGATATTCCGGTTTGTTTGACTCCAGGTCTCCAGCATTCTTCAATAATCACTTGGAGCCAAGCTGCCTGGAAGAGTTTGTGTTCATTGGGTGCCTGACTGTCCAGTACTGCATGCTGTAAACCGCCACATAGCACAGTGTCCAATTACAAACAGTTTTCATCCTGGAGACTCTTAGTTGCCCATATCCATTATTCCTTTTCTGAAGATCATCTATTTTACTTTAAAATTTTGCTGTCAAAACACAGAGGACCAGAAATTCTCTACGCCTTTGTGGAAATGAGGTCAGTCAGCCTTGCTGATAGGAAACCTATTCGTATTCCTCAATTCAGGCAGAGTAAGACTGATAAGACAAGTATCAACAGAGACATCAGAATAGATCTTGGGAGAGTAAGAGCCCCTGCATAAAAAATTTTCTTCATCAGTTTTTTCCCTTTTTGGTGTATTATTCTACTTGGTGTCCTTAACTAAGGACATTTTAAGTTAAGTGCCCGTGTTTTAAGAGTTACTTTAGCTTTCCTCATGCTTGTATTGCCAGCACTTCATGCCCTCTCTATTATGCAGACATAGTAGCTTGCTGTGGCTTTATTAGTCTTGAAGATTTGAGTATGCATTTCAGTACTTACTCTTGACATATTTAACCTTCGTGTCTGTCAGTCATGTCAACTCATAGCCAGGAAAAATATCAAACTGACGTATGTGTCTTATTTACTACAGCAATAAGAAAAGGGCTTTGATTATGGTAAGTAGTGCAAAAGATTGTTGTCTCTAAGGACATAAAACATGTTGATAATCAGCAATTGCAGAACAATATGTTTTGGTAAAAATCTGAAGGATCTCTAGAGTGTTCACTTTCCAATACAGTAAAATGCAATACAACATCAGGTTGTATTACAATAAGGTTCTGAGACTTTCCAAGTCCAGTTTTTGGTTTGCTGAAGAAGGAAGGTAATATGCAGAGTATTATTATTATTATTATTATACTCCCTTGGATACTTTGACCATAGATGATAACAAAAAGTTAACAAGTGAATAGCTGTGGGATGGAATTGGAACTCTCACAGGAAAAGGCCGCTTAGATTCCCTGCAAACAGTTCACTCCTCTGTAGTGTGGCATTGCTGTCTGATTATATGTTCTCTTATAAGAATGTGTTTGTTCAGTCTCATTTGTGAGGCATCTGCTAATAAAATATTTACTCTCTTGTGCAGCTGTAGCTTTTAGCATCATGGAATAAAGTGTTTTCTCTGGTTTATGAATTAAAAAAAAAACTCAAACATTTTTTTTTCTTTTCTCCCAAGTTTTTTAAGGATGAGTTATCACTGTTGTTGTTATCAGTCCTGATATTTGTAGTATTTATTTGAATGTACGTTTGATTTCTTTGGGGCTCTAATTTCTTTTTGTGGGTGAAACTGTTAACTGTCATAAGAAACTGAAAAAGGAAGTGGTTAAAAAAAAACACCCACCAAACAAATGAAAAACAAAAAATGTTGGGGCCAGTCATTGCTGTTGTGATGTGGAAAGTAAGTCATCAAGCTGTTGGAAAAACCTGAGTCACTGCTCATTGGGAAAAGGTTCATGCCAGGGACTCCTCAAAGTTGTTTTAGTCTTGGGATGTATATTCCTAGAAGTTCCACTTTTGTGAGTTTTAGAGAGATGCACATTTAACAGTTGTCAGTGTTGCCATCAAATCAGTGCTCACAGGAGATAAATACTCTGTACCTGGCACAGAAGACTGGAAATGTGCATATCATGGGAAACTAGTGGAAATATCTGGTCCTAGTGGTATCTCAAGACAGTAGTCAGTAAAATATGCTTCAGAGGAAGGTGTTTAAAAGTGTAAATTCTACTATGTAAAATAGTGAAGTCATTTTCTTGGCAGAAGACAGTGGAGTTTGGCATAATTCAGAATGCTTTGATCTTGATATTTATAAGCCTGCCTACTTTTTTTTCCTCTCAAGAATGCCTTGTCTTATGAAATACTTTGGCTAAATATTAGTTGTTATTATTATTTTTTTAATTTTAGGCAGTGTTCCCTTTCTGTATTCTGACAGCAGTAAGCAGTGACGTCTGGTTGACTTGGCATTTAAAGCAACGAATACCTCTGAAAGTCTCCCCTCCCTGCCCCCTGCTTCCAGCCTAAATAAGCCTATTCATTTTACTTTTCCCTTTGCTGGAAATCTTCCCATCTTTCTTTCTTTTATCTTTACGTATTGGGCTGATCTCCTTTTTGAAATAGGCTTGGCAAATTATATGCAGTAATCAGGCAGAGTGCTGGCTTCTTACTAGCAAGAAAGATTAGTGTCAGTGCTAATACCCAGTGTTAGTTCAAATTCCATTTTTATAGGCAAACATTTTACTTCGTTCTTGCTGCCACTTTGTGTTGACAACATGGTCTTCTTTAACTGCCCACTGTGATACTCAGGTCTTCTCCCTGAGTGGTTACAGATGACAGATGAATTGCATGTGAGCAATACAAACTGCTTTTTCCCTGTGTTTTCAATCTGAGTTCTTAAAGCAGAAATTTGTCTTCTGTCTTGCTCCGGATGGTTGCTGTTCTGTAGAAGAATCTTCCCCATCATCCACATATGAAGTTGAATATCTCTGTGCAGACCACAAGCTTTACTACATTGTTATTCCTCCAGATGGTTTAAAACTCTGATACAGTCCAGCCTGTTATTCTGTACTAGTGTCCTGAAAATTTTTGTTTATATACTACCTTGTCCTATCAGTTCCCTCAGCAAAGAATTGGGCCAAAACCTGAAACAAAAATAAAATAAATAAACTAAGAAAACATCTGGGCTAAACTTCGTTTAACCTCTGCTTTCCAAGTGTTGGGTTAGTTTTCCAAATCAAGTTTTTAATTTAAGTAGTGAAAGGAAGAAAATTTCTCAGACATTGAGATCATGAGGATAGAAATTTATCTGCAGGTAACATTTATGGGAAAGAAGAGGAGGTAATGCAAAACAAGATTAAATACCAGAGAAAAACAGATGTACATCACGCCAAAAAAAAATCTATGGAAAATGATGGCAAATTACAGAGATTGTATTCTAACACTATCCTGCTTCTCAAGGAAATGCATGTACTCAAAGGGTGAAAGATATAATTTATCATTTTTCAAGCATCTGATGCTATTTCTAATGGTTTTAAGGAGAATAATACTTTCAACTGCTCCACGCCATGTACTGTGCTTAAAGGGTAAACAGTGATCTCAGATGGTGTGGGGAAGGAACAGAGGAATCCACAACCCCAACAGATTTCATGTAAACTGGGCAAAATCTTAATCACAGTGGTTCCAGGTGAAACGGTTCAAATTCACGGCAATGCTATTTTGCGCTTTCCTAAAACTCCAGAATTCTAATGAAATGTTTGCAGTGTTGTTTGTTTTACTTAATAAGCTAATTTCTACAAATTATTAGACTTCATAGAATATAAAACAATAAAATGAGTATACATACCCTTAAGTAGCCAGAGTACTTGGGAGAGGATTAAAACTAGTACAGTTCCTACCTCTAGTAGTAAGTACAGTTAAGAAAACTTCATAAATCTAGTGTATTAGAGTGTATTATTCCATCAGTTATTTAGTGTGATGGAAAAATTACAATGAAACTCCTCTGAAATTAAGCTATTTCTTTGATGAAGGTCCAAGTCTTTTGAAAAAGGATAAAGTGAACAATTTTTTTTGTTCTCCTTCTCGGATCTATTGATGTGCATCACTTTAACATCAAGTGATTACTACTGAATAGATTAAGAACATGAGTTAAATGAGTGTTGATTGTCCTTAATCCAAGGAAAATATACACTTCAGAGGTGTTTGCTTTCTTTCCTTCTTTTTAGACTCTAGTTCAAACAACCTGTCGAGGGACTACCCAGTGCCAGCCATTAGGAAATGTTCCTTTTTTTAAATCAGACCCCAGAGGAGCCTGTGCTGGGGACTGCACCATGTGTGGATAAAAGCCTCTGACACAGAGTGCTCAGTGCAGACGTGCAGGATGGTTCAGTGCAAATCTGAAGGCAATTGGTTATACAGGAGCCTGATCTGGCAGGTTTCACTTCCATTACAAGAAATTAATCCCCTGTTCAACAGACCCAAAATAGAAGCTCTTTTGCCTGCCTGGTAATTAGTCTCTTGCATATTTGCATCCCATTGGCTTTTTCTCTATGCTTAATGGCGCAGCTGCTTTTTGCTCATGATAAATTAGAATGGGGATCAGGAAAACATATCCATTTGATAGTAATGGTGTGTCTAATAAACTTGTTGCCTCTTGAGTTTCTCAGTCGTAATGGTAATCTCCTATTAGTTCCAGGAATGCTTCACATCTTTCCTTCCTCCCTCTCTGTTCCCTATTAGTTAAAGTGCAGGTCTAGCGAAACAAATTTCCACATCAGCCATCCTCTACCGAAATCTCAGCTATCATGGAAAAGTTCATACATCCCATCAGCCATTCTGATTTGGTGCCTGCACAAATCTATAAATAATAAGAAGGGGAAAGAACAGCAAAGTAGAGAGCAAATGGCTGGTGCAATTTAAGCAAGGAACATGTTTTTGTTCCATTGCCCTTCACCTACAAGCTGCATATAGCAAAATTAATATTGTCCGTGTCTGTTGCTTCCATGTAATGGCTGAAAAGCTTCCTTTCACATCATGATTTGTATGCACCCTGCTTTAGCCAACAGGAAAACCAGGCAGGTTAGTGCTTAAACAACCTGCTGGTTCTCTCAGCCTTCAATGGAAATAATGAGTACAGTGGGGAAGTGAATATAAGCAAATTACTAACTCTTTAATTTGAATAGCTGCTAAGAATTTAGGGTCTTAATTAGGAAGAAACATCAGTGATAGAGTTATGAATCATGGCAGAACTCTGCTGACCACCAGGTGTAAATCAGAAGCTTCTTTGCTGAGGGCAGGGGGACTCAAATAGCCAGAGACAGCTTTGTTGGTTATAAACTGAAGGAAAATTAAGCCAATATAGGCTGTATGAAATTTGAATTAAAAGTTGGAATTTGAACTTGTTCTGCACTGGGTTGTGTTGTGTGAAATCACTGCAAAAGAGCAGGGGCCACAAGAATAGCTCTGTCACTAAAATGTTACCAAGGAATTCCATGGTCGCCTTACTTCTTTAATACAGAAACTGTTGTGCAACCACAGCAGATTCAGTCTCAACACTGGACTCGCTGAAAGTTACAATATGGTTTGGCAATAAAAATAAGTTTTTCTTGGGCAGGATGTCTCTAAGTTTACATTGTCTAGACTAATTTTTTCTTAAGATTGTCTTTCTCTGAAAATATTTACATTTCTGGCTTTATTTTTAATATCAATGTTTTTTTATTCTGTTCCTATTTTCCACTTTGACCTGAAACTACTTCTTGTGAGTAGGTTGCTGATGTCAGGACTTAGAATTTGCAATCAAATTCTTTGCGGAAAAATTAAACCGAAGTACATGTTTTGATCCCTGCTTTTTCCAGTGTACATCCTTTAAAATGACATCGCTAGTTCTTTTACTCACACGGGTCAAGAATTATTGAAAATGTCTTGGCATTTCTGCTTTTTCTTTTGACATTCATTAGGCTAAATCAAGGGATAAATCTGTGGGTAGAACTATTGGACTAATTACTTTAACCTTTCACCTGCTTAGGATTTGTCATCATCATTAAAAAAAAAATATATTTTGCATGCTGTAAATGGTGAGTTTGTTACAGTACCATGAAAACCACAAAGCCACATTTACAATTTATTGTATCTGAACGGACATAAAAACGGTTTCCTCTTTGCTACATGACATAGTGTTGAATCCTGAATTGAGCTCACAGGAGCATGGTGTAGACAGGATAACTAATCCAGCCCAAATTCTCACTGGTGGCACCGGTGGATTGAGTCTACACAGCTCATGTGCAGAAGGACTGAAAAAAGGGCCAACCATAAACACTTAAAACTCAGAGGTAGCATAGCCAGAAGCTGCGTTGAGGGGAAAAAGAAACCTGGAGGCAGTCATCAGAGAAACTGTTGCAGAATAAGGTGAAGAACTAACTAGTTGAACACATATATAGTCACTGCAATTATGTATATTTTAATTTAGGATGAGATTTTTATGTGCTATGACAAATTTAAAGAGACTCTTCCTCTCCAAGCCTTCTAAGGACCCTGAGGACCCTTTCTGAATAACAGGGCAAAGGAAAGGGATGGTTCTAAAAACAACAACAACAACAAAACAAACAAACAAACAAAAACCCCAAAACCAAACCAACCTGTGGCTTTTCTGCAGACTCCACAGAATTTAAAAAATACAAGAGGTGTAGAAAAGCCCTAGATGAATTGTTTAAATTCTCTCTTTTTCCTAGCCAATAGCTGTTTGCCCTTATTTGAGAGGAGACAGATATCCATTGGGATTTAGCTGAAGGGGATCATGCAGCCCAGGAAGCAGCAAAAGAGAACTGCAGTGTTGAGGATGTCCTGGGCTTTCTCTAGCAGGCACTTGTAATATTTACCATTGGTGTGAAAAGGATGAGAGTTAGTTGCTTGCTTGCTTGCTTCTAAGTTGTAAAGATGAGTGTTTCACTGTTGATGAACAGTGGTTTGAAATAATATGGTGTTCAGTGTGCACCTCTTATCTCCCTACTGAAAGGGAAGAAGTTTCTTGTATTAGATAAGGAAAGAGAGCACAGCAGGTCTGTCCATCCTTGCTTGCTATTTGACCAGAAAGGAAGAGCTTTATTCCTACTGCCTTCATCTCAAACAGCCCTGTGCTGGGGGTTCCACCAGTGCCACGTCACAAGCATTTGGATCTTTTGCAAATTTCTGACTTTAGAAAAATGTGGAAACAAAGTCTCTGATGGACACATCAGTAGTATTTTGTTGTTTTGGGGTTGTGCTTTCATTAATATTCAGGTGCCTGTTTATGGTCCAGCAAAAGGGAATTCTTTTTCTCATTGCACACCAGGAGCTTAAAGAAGGATGATTTTCTTTGACAAACAGGTACCAAATTAAGAATATAAAGAGAGGAGGGGTGCAAAGTATGATAGTGCCCAGTGGGTGAGATGAATGTTTCTTCAAATACATAAATTCATCTGCCTCACTAGCTATTAATATAGCTATTGTAGAACTAGAACATCCTCCTACTGTAAACCCTGAACAACCTTTCTTATCAAAGATCCGAGTTTAATGGAAACTAGGAACTTTTGCTAAAATATTGGGATTTTTCCCTATGAAGTTTGTGAACTTGTTTTAAAAAAAAAAAAAAAGAGGGGTGGGAGGGGTGATATTGCCCAGTGAGTTTGTGGAGACTCCATCCATTAAGGTTTTAAAAACCCAAGTGGACAAGGCTCTGGACAACCTGCTCTAGCAGATGCTTCTTTGGGCAGGGGCAGTTGACTATAAACCTCCAGAGGTCCTGTTCAACCTCAGCTATTCTATGATTCTATAATGACATTCACTACTTTTTCAGTTGTGCAGGATAAAGGGAAGATGACCCCCAGGCAGCATTGAAAAGCTGTGTTCCAGATTAAACCAATAGAGATGATGTCAGCCTACCCTACTTGCCAGCAGACCTTATCTCTGAGAACTCATGTAATTTGTTGTAATAAAGTGGTTGGTCTAAATGCATTTGCAACTCTAAAAATAACATTTAATTTCAAAATTAGCATATTTTCAATTAAGGCTCTCCTGTCTATTACAAAACAAGAAACATGCACATTAACTACTAATTGTTCTGTCATGGAAAAATATATAAATGAACCTGACAAATGTAGGAGTAGAGCTCTCTATAAGTACAAGAGCTGTATGTGTGAAAGCTGTGAAACAGAGCAAGAAGATTGAAAATTGGTTAAACACGAGTTTGGCACTGGGGGGAGGGGGAAAAATGAAGAAGGCAAGATATAGCCACCAAAGCACAGTACTGACTTTTTAAAGCACAGATCATGGTGTTGGTTAGCTTTTAAAATGTTAAGGTGTTCTGAAGATTTCTGAAGACAACCTGCTGAAAAAACATCTGTCACTGTTGCAGTGCTTGAATATCCACAAGCTACTTGGAAAATACATAAGGTTGTGCTGTGCATGTGTCATCAGCCTCAACTGCTGCCCAGAGATGACTTTGAATTTATTGTGAGCAGAGTCCTGTGTTCCTTCTTAAAATAAGGATTTATATTCCAATCACTTTTCTTAAGCTATAGAAACCACTTTGCACTACCCTGTGCCATGTAGGTACTGCTCTGTGCTGGGGAGGCTCAGTATCAGCATGTCTAGATGAGCCCTGTGGGAATGACGGTCTGTGCAGACCAGTAGATGCCTTCAGGAGGTACTGCTTCCCCAGGCCATGCCAAGTTTGGACATCCCATTCCATTCCCCCTCTGCAGGCACACAGAAACGTGGTGAGGATATTGGTATTTCACTAAGCCAAGCTGTCACTTGTAGTGGTGCCTTGAAATTTCTTAATTAAATCCTTAAATCCTATAAATGAATGCTCAAAAGACCAGACTTTGAGCTTGTAAATGAGTTCTGGTTGTGGAAGGGCATGAAAAATTAGCCTACTAATAGAATAGCCACTATGGAAGAATTTTGGAAATCAGGGAGAATGGAAACTTTGGGAAGAAAAAGGATAATCTGGTAATTAATTGATATCTTTAGATTTGCACTTGGTCCTGACTGTTACTTGAACAGAAACAAACATGGGGGGGATTTTTATTTATTAATTTGTTTTGGGGTTTTTTTGTGTTTTGTTTTTTTGGGTTTTTTTGCTTACTATTCTCTGGACTTTGAAATGATGCCTGTTAATAGTTACTCAACCTGTGACTTCTGTTGTGGGTTGGGGTTTTTTTGTTTGCTTTGTATTTTGCTGAAATGCTGCATACCTTTAAAAAACAAAGCTTCAGTGCTTGAAACCAAGCTTTTGAAACTGGAGATAAGATTACAGGTGCTTCTTTGACTGCTTAGGCTTACCAGCACCTAATGCTTTATTTGTTGCAAATTATTTGCTCAGTTGTCATAATGAGAATAACCTTCATGATCTCTTTCAATGCAAATATGATCGAGACAGATGGTGACATCACCAAGAAACCTTCTCTCTGAAAGGTTAATCTGCTTCCTAACTAGGAAACCTCATTAACTAAGAGCTGTCATTGTAACTCCAAATCTCACACCTGTAGTAGGGGGAATTACCAAGTTGCACATAGACTTGTAGACATTAATCGCCTTTCAGCCAAATGCCTTCCTTCTGATAAGTTCTCACATTGCTCTCTCCTATGTGTTGCTAAGCATTGGTATTTTAATATTTGCTCTTTGCAAGCTAATTTATTGGCTATCTAATTTAACTTCAACACATTTAGAATGAAGCTTAATCTGGGTTCTGAAATTTGACGTACCTGTTCAAATAGTTATTTTTCCCCAGCTGAGATGCACACACGCATTCTATTCCACTGAGAGACTAGCAAACTAAACTGCAGTGGTGTAGAAAGATATGAATGACCCTTACTGTGATCTGTTTTAACTGACCCACTTCAGTACGATAGACTATTCCATAATACGTTCAGGCTGGGTGACACATTATATTGATGCTTACGTCAAAACCCCAGATGCACATTTTGCAAGAATTTGCAATAATAGGAATAATAAGAATTTGCAATAATACTTTGATCAATAAATCTGAACAGTTTCACCTTTCTCCTTTAATGTTTACACTGCTCAAAAGACAGTACCCTCACCACCATTTCTTTCATTATAAGAGGCATGTTTACAGGTAGTGTGAAGAAGACAGAAAAGCTAAGGACTAGTCATAGATACAGGTGGGTGGATGGGCAGCGAGCCAGCCTAATCAAGCTGAGATCATAGGCACAAGATACTGCCCTCCTCCAGTGTTTTCTCACCATGCTACCCCTCGTGAAGAACATCTCAAAATACACAGCATTATAGCACTGGACTCTGAACTCCTAGTGTCCGGCTTTAACTGTGTTTGATTATCATGTTAAAACATCTATAAACATCCTTTCCTGAAGAGGCTGATGAAGTGCTATAATATATATATATTTACTTATTTATGTGTTATATATATTTATGTGTATATAAAAATAAAGGTAATCCTACTAATCTGTCCCAGTTTTATTCCTTAATTTCAATTGGATATGCAATAGGTATGCACTATGGGGTTGCTTACTGAAGACTAGGAACTTTTCTTTTTTCCTGGTACACTATGGTCAGGTTCAAGGCAGGGAAGCTTTTCCAGCATCTGTTTACATTCTGCCTGACTGAGATCTCTGTGTTAGCCTGTCATTTTTGTCAACATCAACCTAATGCATATTTCAAATATCTGTGCTTTAGAAACTCTATACAATATTAATGAGATACTTTGGTTTACTTTAGCTGTAGACACTTTAGCACCAAATCAGCCCAGCTCTGCAGTAGATATTTTTTTTAACAAGAATTTAAAAGGTAATTAAAGTATCAATGGAAGACAATTAATTCCTATCTGTACTTTAGAAATCCACCCTAAAAATCCTCCAGTTTCACATCTACTTTTCTTATTTTAAATCAATTTTAGGTGGCCAGCCTAAACTCTCCATGCAAAAAGTTCCCTGATCTGAACATAACCTTCAAAGTGATTCAGCATTTTAATGATGCTGTTGAGAAGACTCTTGATACGGCTTTAATTAGTACTTGTTTGTTTGTTTTATTTAATTGCTTACTATGGCTGTATGTTTCAAGATGAGCTGACCCTCTAAGCAGTACTGTGCTTAGTCCTACCAACACTTTCCAGGTGAGAGGCTGGGATACAGCTTTATTGGATGATCTGTTAAGATAGGACCAGCAAAGGCTAGAATTCCTTGTGAGGGAAGCAGAGGGCAAGTGAAGATTGGAAGGTTTGTTTGGGTTTTATTTTCCTTCCCTTCTTAAGAGAAAATTCTGAGAGACCTGATGAGAGAGCAAAGAGTTGAGAGGACTTAAAGAAAGTGCAAAAGGTTAAAGAGAAGTAGGACAGAAATTCCCTTTTCCAGGAAGAGCAGGAGCTCCTGCCAGCAGCTACTGTTCTTCCTAGCAGAGACGGGGAGATTCCATCTTTCACCTAAATGCTATTTTCTGTTACTAAGTGAAATCACAGAAAGGAATACCAGAAGAAATTACCTGCTGTGGTGGTCTGAGGGGGGCAATATGAAGAGCAGATAGGCTCAAAATGTCAGATACTGCTGTTTTAAGAAATTTCAGTTTGGGAAAAGGTTGTGGGGAAGCTTTTCTTTCAAATAACATATGAAGGAGGTAAACAAACATATTTGATGGTAGTAGGAGGGCTGTTTATGAAGGTTGGTAGACAGTTGGTGTGACTATTATGGGTCAATGTAGGTAAACAAACTTCTGGATTGATCAAGAAGCAACTAAACACTTTATTAGATAAATAATTTAAATTTGGCTATTTGGTACAAAATGACAAAAAAGGGGGGGGGGGTGGAGTGGAATGGGGGATCCTCTTTTGGCTCTTTACCACACTTGATTGAATCAAGCTCTTGTATATCTCTTGGCCTCATTTTTCTGCTTATGAAACCTCTTAGAAAACCTTGCTCTGGACGCCAGCTGCCAAGCTGCATCTAAAGCAACTTGATTTAGCAGGACAAGTAGACCTCAGTGGATTGTGGTAGAATGGTGAATATTTTACCTTCCTAAACATTGCCATTTGTTTCAAGTTTAAGAAGCGTTTGTCCATGTGTGACACAATGTAATAATCAGTGCTTTTGTGTATGTTTGGGGTTGGTTTTTTTGAATGGTTTGCTTGTTTTTATCTACCTTGATCCTGATCCAATGCCCATGAAAGTAAATGGAAAGCTGTTATTCCTTTTGTGGCTTCCCCCCCTACTCCTTTCAAAAGGCTCATTTAAAATAAAGAATTTTCCTTACTGGCTCATCAGGAGAATTATTCAGGGATAAGTGTCTCAACATATTATTTTGGCTAAATGCCTCATGTTTTCTTTTGATTAGATTGTAATTTTTGACATGCTCAAAATCTCTCATAAAGTTTGGTCACTACTTGGAAAACTTATGGCAAAAGTGTACCTGCTCACTAGCATGAGCATTGAAGTCGGAAATTCTCATGGGAGCAAACTGGTTGCCGAGAGGAGTAACAGGTTTACCCTAAAAGATTTTTAAGAATAGTGGATTGATCGTTTAACTACTAACACCTAAAGAAAACAGCTCTTCCACAGCTTCCCATTCCCCAGATAATAATGTCTGCCTTGAGGGCGTGTAATATTTATGTTTCACAGTGTTATCTTAGGGCTTGGGTGCAGGCGTGTGATCCTCACACATTGCTCTCTCATTGGAATTTTCTTTGTAATGTAACTTTTTCTTACTGTGATGTACGAAAATCTTGAAAAACATACTTTGAATTTTTTCAATTTCCCTCATCATTCAGACTGGTGACTGCTAGGCACTGCTCATTTAAAGAGCTGTGTTCCTGTGGTCAAGTGCAGACAGCCTCATACCAGCTTTGTCCAGGTCCAAAATAATCAGGAGCAAATCGATTCTTGTGCTAGTCCTGAGTGCTGCTACTTGCAGGCCTTGCCCGTGCTGTTATCTCCTGCCCTGGGGTGGACTTTGCATAGAGTGAGGCTGATGCTTGTAAAGTGTGAAGTCAGGATGTCAAACTGAAGAGACGGATGAGGTTGATCTGCCTTAGGTCAAGTTGTAAGTAACACAGACTCGTTGCAAACTAAGTTTTTGCCACTGCAGCCAACATAAATGGTTTGGGCTGGTTATAGGGAATTGGTGATCATGCACAAATATCTGCACTTCCAGCTCAACAGTTCAGTGACTGATACCACTTTGCTTTACTTCTGCATGTCACTAGCAGTCCAAGAGAATAGAAACCTGAGTCTAAATAACTGGGAATGGGTCAAGTCAAATAGAAAGACACAAATACCACCATTCATAGAGCAGCAGAGCATGAGAGCTAGGGTTACCTATAGAGAGCATGTGCTAAAAGTTTTGTTAAGCTGGTACGAACTTCAGTAGGTAGATAAAAGTAGTTCCCTCATAACCTTAAATACTGGGTGAAGTCAGAAATACTTTCATTAGGGATGTTATAGACCACCTGCCTAGGGATCTGATCTTGTAGTCATGATGCAGTGCCATGGGGAGCATTCAAGGTTTTCTTACACTGATAGGAAAATAAGCATTAGCAATCTTTAATGCCTCTGATTCATGGAAGTACTTTGAATCTTAATACAATTGCTATAAAGAGACCTTGGAGAGGAGGGTTTGTCTCCTACCAACAATTTCTCTGTTTTATTGTCCATTAAAATGATTTTATGCCTCAAAACCTCTGAGTCCATAACAGGAGAATTTAACTTTTCTTTTCTCTGAGTGTGGTGTTCTGCGTCTCCCCTCTCCTTGTCCCTCAGAAAAATTTTCACAATTACTGTTGCAGGTAGTAGAATTTCACTGTCAGTAAAAATGAGGCAGAGTTAAGAAACAGTCACTGAACAGCAGTGTTAGATGCCTCATTTCTGAAGAGATGTTACCAAAACATAGCTTAAATTATCATTGCATCTAGGAGTCTGAGTGCCACTGTAGTCATACTTTTTCCCCCCATCCTACAAAAACATTTGCCAAAAGATGAAACATAGTACACAGTATTGAGTAGACTAGGTCATACTGAAAGAAAAATGAGATGGGTAGTCAGTTTGACATCTCTGAGTTTACAGACGATCTTTGTCAGAAACATGAACCACAATAATGTGTATGGGTTTTCTGATTTGAAGAAGTAAGGTAATTTGAGTGATGTCCCAGACAAGAAACTATGCCATGATGCTGATGATGTATCAAGACAGATGATTGAAGGACTTAGGCTTGACACCAATGATCAAACTCGGACATGTCCAGAGAGGAATTAATTACATGTTACCCAGTAGTCTGATGGGGTAAGAGAAACAAGCAAAGCTGCTCTGTGTGGTCTTGTATTAGTCCAGTAAAACTTACGAACAAGATGCACAGGGTTGTCTGACATGTGCTAGCCCCAGATTGAAGCGGGCTTAATTTGTCAGGAGAAACCCGTAACTATCACAGTTCATTCCTACTTTAAGACCAGAATGAATTGGTGTTTGAGGTGCTATACGTACAATATCTTTAGTTTGCTTACACAATTTATCATCTCTCTTGAGTTCTGCTAGTGAGCATTGTGCTACTGTTGCCTTGGCTTCTCACTTGGTTTTCTCACAAGCTGAAGAATTTGGCTCCTTCATGGACAAAAGAGTGCAGAACTTGGTCAAACCATGTGTTTTGCAATATTCCTACCTTCTTTGTTTGTAATACTGACTTGGTAATAAATCAGTGCATTGAGTTGTCCCTTAGCCATCATCTCAAACCTTGCATCATGTCTTCCTCTTAATATAAGCAAAGAACTTCCCAAGACAAAGGTGGCACTTTGTGCTAAATGATATTGCAATTTTGATGGGACCAAGTGAGATAAGCTACTCTGAACATAAACATGTTTTCCTGCCTTCTCATTTCTTGCTGCACTGAACTCTGCCTAAAGTAATGTGCTTAAAAATGTTTGAATTGCATCCCAGTAAGCCCCTGTAAAGCCTGAAAGACAAAAAAGCCGTGTGTGTGTGTAACAATACCCATATTACCTTTTGGTGTATATATATATTAGGTGCATTAATTGTTGTGCTTTTGCTTTCCTTCCTTTCATTTTTTGCTTAGAAACCTGAGGTACCTGGGATTACAGCAGCAGGTACAAGTTAGCAGTTAATTTGTATTCTATCAGGGCTGGAAGAAATATAAACTTGCAATTCATAATTAACTATGAGACACTTAGAAAACTATACTCAAGTTGATGGAATTATTTTTTATTTTATTCTTCACAGTTCTTCTACTTTAAATTCCTCTTTGGGCTCTGCTACACGCTGTACTGTGGATCTCATACTAGGTTTCCCCAGGAACCATTTGGCAGTTTAGGGCCCTTAGGGTGTGATTCAATAAACCCTTGCTCTCCTTTTAGTAGCAGGATTTGCAAAAGGCTGTCTCCAGGAGCTGGTTATGCAAACACATCTTTCTTTGCATTTCAGTGGCCTGGGCATATACGTACAGTTCATTGTTAGATTTCAGCAGAGTTTCAGTAAATTCTTAGCAGCGCACTCCAACGTGTATAATACAAATGTGGTCTTCCTATCAGTATACGTGTGTTTATTATAGCTGTGGGTTGTTTAGCTGCTTTCTTTTTTGCCTTTTATTTTTTTCTTTACCGATTGATGGTACAGTCCCAAGCACACTTGTAGCTGTACACACATAAAAATTTTTTAACCTTATATCCTAATCTTCTGAAGCTAGGGATATTGGAGTGATAAATGTCATTAGATCCATATGGTGTATAGGCAAGGTTTGTATTTTTTTTACTTCTAAAGACAAGTATAGAGAAGTAGGTTTTTAAGTTTTTCTTCAAAATCATATTACTCTGCACCCAGTTGTATCACCTTACCCAACCAACTACACCAACCAAGATTATCTGCTAGGCATTCTCTGTTTTTCCTCTGTTGGGGGCTCTTGCACTGTGTACCCATGGAAAAACATGAAACAATCTTCTGCTTGGATAACTCTCTTCTAATTGCGATGTGAAAAAGGAATTGTTGGGTGACTTATTTTGTTTTTCGGTGACCAGGAAGCTTAACATCCTGCTTTGCATTTCGCAGCATGCTTTCTATTGTACATGCCAGATGGGTCCAGGTGCCTGTAGGGAGCTTTGGTGAAGCTAACAAACTTGGTGATGCAGAGATACCCAACAGAATAGGACCTCTGTTGAGACTGAAACTGTCCCAATGCCCAGGCCAACTTTAAAGGGGAAATAACGTAATGAACTCTTATCTTCTATGTTTATTTATCCTTGTGGGGTTTTTTTTTCCAGAATTTTCTCTTTGTTTTTGGTATTCAAGCACTTAAGCATTTGGACTGTTCATGTTCTGTGAATGTTGTTGTGTAAAGCATGTATTTCAATTGATTAACAGTTTAAAGCCTTCTTTCCTTAGAGCAGTTGCTAAAATTAGTAACACCACAAAAAGCCTCTGTCTGTAAGCTATAATAATGTATTGGAAATAAAACATTAAGTTATTCACTTGGAGTTGTAAATTTATGCAAGCTATTCTGGCTTTATTCAGGGTGGGTTCTCAAGCAGATTAGATTACGTTAGTCCATAATTAATGAACGTATGGTGCTTTGAGACCCATAGATGAAAAATAGCTGTAAGAACTTCTCACTATTACATTTGTTCACAATTAGAAAATCCAGCATCTTACAATTAGTCTGGATGATTTCATTAACTGTAATCTTGATATGGAACATTATGAGCAAGAGCTCCAATCTGAGTACTTTCAGAGTTCCTACTGTAGAGATGATTAAGGAAAATGTGTCTGTTCTGTAAAGACATTTAAAATGCATTTTTACTTGGTTATTTTGCAGGAATCAAAATGAAACACTTCCATCTTCCAAAATTATGCAAAAATTTTCTACAGTCTGCTGTTTCTCTTCTTTCCTCTTTCCTGTTCCCAAAACTGAATATATTAACAGTGAATTTAATGGCAAAAAAAGCTCTAAAACTCCAACCTTTCTGAAACTGGACAAAAATTGAAAGTGATTAAAAAAAAAAATTCTAGTTTGTAGTAAGAAGAGAGAATTATTTGTATTTTACAATGCAATTCTATATTTTTTTTCTCTGCAGCAGTTCTTGGTCACGTTTCATCTTCAGCAAATTTTTTCTTTTCAGTAAGATCTAACATTTTCTAGCATGTTTAGTCCTGCATTGGTAGGAGGAAATTTCTATTTCTCTAGAACACAATTCAGCTTTTTCAAACTCTTACCAATTCTTCTTTGAGTTCAAACATTCATAATGCAAGCAGGACTCTTAATTCCTGGATAAGAAAGTAATGATACTGAGGCATTAACTGTACATACCTTCAGCTGGCTGTTCTTCTGGCCCCTCTTTCTTTCTGAACCCAGAACAGAATTAAAGCAGCCAGTTTTTACCTTTCGAATACATCTGCATGCTAAATCCCATCAGCCTCTTTTGTTGATTCACAGTAATGGGCCCAGAATGAAAAAGAGAAGGACAGCACAGTGGGCAAACATGCTTTTATGATCAACTCACCTGAAAGGTAAGGTAGTACTTTCCTGCTGGCAGCGCATAATACTGTGTCCAAGGGTGTGTGCAGTGGGGGACATGTGGCTGCTTTGCGTACATTTTCCCATGCTTTGCTTTTCCTTGGCTTTAAATGGGCTATTTGTCAGAGGGTGTTGAGTTGAGACTTGATGTCTAAAGGATTGCACAACTGAACAGTTGTCTATTTGAAGTACAAAAATATATTCCTACCATTTGTTAGGTGCATTAGAGCTGGCATGCGAGATGCAGATGTGGGAATACACGTCACAGCATTCATCATGGCACACTGCATAACTACAGCCATCAGTAGCAAGAAGTCATCCTTTCTGCACCTCAGCAGGCAAAGTACATGGTGAAGCTACCTGTTTTGCTTGCAGGCTATAGAAAGTTACAAATAGATCCTCCTCAGTTGCTGTAACCTGGTGCAGAGACATCGATGATGATTTACACCAAAGGCGTACATGGTAAATTTGTAGTCTTTGCACAGAGCGTGCTTTCCTCTTTAGCTTTCATTTAACTCTTTATGGGGAATTGCAGCACTCTAAAGCTTTCTAGGCTATACAACTCACCAGTAGGCTTGACTACCATTTGGTGTGAATTGGCATACATCAGACCAACGTGAAACTACTTTGCTAAATATCAGGTGGCCACATGGCTTATGTTTATTATACCTAGTAATGAATAGTAAAGGTACTGAACTTTCAAGGAAGAGCTCCAGAGTCTAATGTAATACCCATCTGATCTATCTGTAGCTATAGAGAAAAAGATATCAGTCACTTTGGCATTCCAAAGTATGCTATTTCTAAGTACGTTCCTCAAATTTTTTGTGTTACTTGACTAATAATTCATCCATCCCAAGGTCAGTATCTTCACTGTTTCTCATTATAGCTGAATATGTCAGTGACTGTGCCTTCCCCTTCTTTCCTTTAGAATCAATGATTTTTCATGGTGTTTATTTTTATGCTCCTATCGCAAAGTATCAGATACAGATAAATTAATGTGGGGACCCAAGAGGATGATGATGGGAACATGTTACTACTTCTTGTGTCCTCCTGGGATTAAAAACACTGGTCCTGAAGAAGGCAAGATTTCATCCTCTTGGGAAACTCGCTTTAAATTCTTAACAAAGTTATCTCTGACTCTTCCATAGGTCTAATTCAAGACAGATTTCTTTTTTCTTCTAATAGCTTTTCAAAAGAGTGGGAGGAAATGGGCTTCTCTGGTACTTTTCATTGTATAGCATATAACATTGGGCTACATATCATGCTTTCCAGCTCTGTATAAGCTGAAGTGTTTGGAGCTCTGAATGACATAAACTTTTAATTTAGAAACACAAGGCACACTGCTGCCCCGTGCATATTTATGGAGCTTCTCACCCTGTGAACTCATCCCAGAGGACTTTGAAGACAAAGCAGCACTCAAGTATTGTGACAAACTGTAATATAGTTTATAAAACTGAGGGTACTTTTTTCACCAGTTCAAAGCCTCTATCAAACAAGTGTACTTTATTTTAAAGTAGAGCAGGAAATGCTCTTTTCTTCTCTTCAAAGGTAGAGTGAGCTAAACAGTGAAGATGAAACCAGACCTGTTCTAATCCTAGGGCTTCCAGAGGAAAATTAATACATATTTTCTGTTCTTTCAGTTGCCTGTCATTCATCATTCTTGTGAATTCAGATTGAATGTAGCCTAAAGATCCCGAAACTTAAGTAAATAAATAAATAAATAAAAGGCAGGGTACTGCTTTTTTTATTGGTCTTTGAGCTTCGAGAGAGAAGATGAGACATGTAGTCAAAGTTTTCCCTGCGGACTATGTAGAAATCTTTTTTGTTGTAAGAGTCAAGGTTTTTTGCAAATTATGTATATCTGTTAGTTGGAGCACTGATGATGATGTCAAATTTTGAGAGAAAATCATGAGAGTGTTGTCGGATAGATGTGGAAAGGAAGGACCCTCCCAATTGTCCTTGTTGCAGAACATATGTAAGAAAGGGTGTTGATGAGTCTTTTCCTTCTCCCATATAGGTTAGATATCTGTAGACATACTGAAGATGGGCAGTTAAATATGCAGTACGATGCCTACTAGGAATTTTCAAAAGTAATTATCTGCATCTTTAAGTAGCTAAATACTTTTTAAAAAATTATAAGGTTCTCTGTTTCTTAAATTATTTTGATATCTCTCCTGTAAAACAGTCTTTCTTCAGTGCTGAAATAAAAAGGTTAGAGTGCCATAGCAACAGTTTCCTTTGTGTACTATAATGACCAGAACCCAAACCTGCGGAGCATTGCACTGTCAGCCTATCTTTAGCCTGCCATTAAAGTCTTTCTCCCCTGCAATTCAGCAAGCCATGTTTGTCAGCTAGGTAACTGTTCTCTCAGAGATTTGTGCCATGCAAACCACTGTTTATGCCTGTTTAGGGTACTGCTATCTATTGCCATACAGTCCTGAAGGACATTCCAGTAGAAGCATGCAGCCATTTTGTGCCGTTTTGTGTTGATAACTGCAGGTACTTCCCCAAGACTAACAATCTTCATTTCTTTTTAAACCGGATACTTGAAATACAGCATGGATTTCTTTTGCTCTCTTTTTCCTCTGCTCTCTATAGGATTTACTGAATGATTGCATCAAGTAGGTGGAATCAGGCCTTTTCTCCCAGAGCATCTGTGACATCCATAGTAAAATGTTGACTTAGAAATTTGTAATTTCACTCCTTTACATCAACCATTCCATAGACTGGAGATAGCATGGCAAATTCCCCACAGGTGTGGGTGAGCACAAAACTGGAAACTTTATGGAACCTTAGGGATTTACACAAATATATACCATGACTCTGTAGTGTAGTATGTATTTTGCATTATGATGGTAGTTGTCCTGTAATGCTCCAGTACTCTAAAGTGTCATTAGTAAGTGCCATTCAGGCTTCTCCATCAGTGTAAAGCTGCAAGACAAAACGTATTTGTTTGAAAAGAATTGCCAAAAACACCTTTTCGGTCACACTGGTGATTGGTTTCTTCTTTCCTATCAGAGTACGCTTTCCTAAAATATGTCTACTAAAACAGTCCCTGGAGCAAAGATCCAGCTAGCCCTGCATGCAGCCTTGGACCGGGGTCAGAAGTTGATTCTTAGAGAGGTATGGAAGAATAGGGGAAGCATATCATGCTACTTCTTTCAAAGACTCTCACAGCTTCCAAATAACCTGGGGCTCTGCCACAAAGCTTTATTTTTTTTTAAGTGAAGAATGATCTCTTTTTAATTGTTCCAAATTGATTCCAGTTCCATGAACCTGTTCAATTAGGCCTTGAGCCTGTGCCAGCTTTTAGCACCTATAGTATCACGCGGCAAGAAGTTTCAGTTAATACATGTGATCTGAAGAACTATTTTGTTTGTGTTGAGCCTGCCACCCATTAGCGTTGGTCAATGTCTCTGCTCCTGGGGACACCTGATGATTATGCATGTTGTCTCTTCATGTCTATCTCATTTAGTTAGAAGAGCTTTGTGGCAGTTTCTTCCTGCTCTCCCTCTGCCTGTGTCCCTGCAGTGACTTCCCAGGTTGAGAATTTGAGCCTCAGAAAAATCGTAACCACTTCGCACTCTGTCACAATTCTCTTTTATTGGGCAATATGTTCATCATAAATGGTGTAGATGTTTAAGAAAGTTAATTAGGAAAGGTGGTTAAGTACCCCTACTCTGTAATCACCTTCTTAAATTTTCACATCATCCTCTCTGTGTTTGTCAGCTACCGTTCGTTTGACACGCTCTGAGTGATGATCACTGTACAAAACAACCCTCTATCCTTCAATGTTCATGTTTCAAAAACTTATTTATAAGTGTCCCAAGATTTTTCGTGTAGTCTTACTCTTTTGACTGTTTTGGTAATGACGCTGTGTCCTGGTATTTGATCAGAGTGACTAGTGTCTGCTGTGTTATCACTGGGAGGAATAAAATGCACCAAATAAAAAGAGACTCCATAAGAAAAACATCAGGCTGGGGGTGGGTGGGTGGGGTGTTGATCCCGTCCCTTTATAGATGAGCTTCATCACCAAAGCAGGAACTGTAGGATAGCTCCTTCATCAAAGGAACAGCAGCATCCTCAATCATTGTGTTAGGGAAGTGATAAGGCACCTTTCTGGCTGTTCCCTTTGGTTTATGGTCCTGTTGTTTCCTAGAGTTTGAGTGTACAGAGAAACTCCATTGGTAATGAATTCTTTGTTCCTATCCAAATGCTCTTTTTCTAGAGAGCTCCAGTTCCTTTACAAACCAGGTATTTTCTTACTTTTAAGAGAAATAGCTTGGTGGGAGGGGGAAGGGGGGAGGAGGAAAAGGGGGAAAGAGTATGTGGAGAAAGAATCACTGTATTATGGCCTAACACAGGCTGAATAACTTAGTAACGGTAGATGCTGAATTTACTTTTTCCAGTTAAGTTTTCTTTCTGATATTATTCTGTTGCTTGTAACTTTCCTCAATAATATTTCACTAATATGCGCCTTCCATTTTTGCTAGGATAATTTACTTCGTCTTCCTCCCATCCCATTTTCATGCTGAATTCTGATACTCATAAGCTAAAATTGCATTCTGTTTGGGTGTAGTAATTGGACACCTCTCTAGTTGTGAATTTAAGCAAGTCATGTTCAAAATAAGTTTTGGTAATCCTAGGATCATTCAGGTGGAAGGGACCTCACGAGGTAACCTAGTCCAACCTCCTGCTCAAAATGGGGTCAGAATATGCCTTCTTCACTTCATTAGAGAATTGCATTAGTGAAGCCCAGGTGAATGAGTCTTTAGCCACCATACTTTAAGATCATGCATTAGCCAGTTTGTACAGCATAAAATTACGTTGTAAATTTTGCTGGCATGGTATCAATTGGTCACTGTTGGCATCTTGGCTATGATCATAAATTTGTACTGACAACTCTCTGCAGTCAGCAGATCTTGTGGGAGCAGCAATTAACATATTTGTAAGGCCTGTTCATTATTTTCCTCCTAACTGCCCTCTTCTTTCTCGTTTATAAAATGTAACAGGATGTGAAATTTTTCTAGGGACCTTTGCACCTTGCACGTTCCTAAGTGGGAAGTGCTGTGGAAGCTTCTAAAACAACCATGTTGTTGTCAGGCACAGGACAACTCCTAAGCAAGCTGCACATGCCTCCTTACCCAAAGGGGTTACTTCTCTCTGCCTAGCATTCTGCGAGAATATTATAAGGGAGAAGGAAAACAATTTTATACGCAACACGTGACACCCACCTCAGGCCAAAGGCCTTGTTAACATGATCCTGAGGATGGGATGGTGCAGCATTAAATGGAGACATGATTTCCAGTTACTTAAGTCACCGTGCTCATATCTTGGTTAGCTTAGGGCATATACACACTGTGAATCCACAGCAGAGAGTGCTAAAAGTCTGACTAGCTACAAGCATGACTGCAGCAAACTTCTTCCTTGTGCTTCAGATCACTTTCATTTATATTGCAGTGTAGCCTAAAATACAGATATCTCCAAGGACTGCTGCTTGGAACAGAGAGCTGATACACTGCTAATAGGTTGTCTGTCAAGAATAGGATCTTACTGAATTTTGTTAAAAACTTTATAGGTTTGGAGGAGGGAAAAGGGAATAGAAAAAGCTTTGGGAATATTAAGCAGCTTCTTTGCAAACCACTTCCATATATTTTTGCCAGAGTTGCTTTGCAATGCCACTTTCTGCCTCCAAACTCCCTTCAGCATGGAATGTGGAAGCTGTAAGGCAGAAAGACAGATTTCATATGGTTTTACACTTTTTAATTGGCTGGATCTCCACTGTGCAGTCAGCAGTATCTTTCTTCCTGAGATAAAGATGAAAGGCAAGAGAAGCTCTTGCTCTGATACCTAAATAAAGATTTTTTTTAAACATGAAGAAATACCCTCTGCACCAGAATACTATCCCTTCCTTCCCTCATTTGGTGTTTCCCATTTTGAATTAATAAGGCTCTGTGCAACCCAATGTCACTTTGAAATTGGCACAGACTGTGCACTGAGTTTGGACCAGATCACCTCCAAAGGTTCCTTCCAACTGAAATTATTCTATTATTCTAAAACCAAACAGACCCCCCCACCCCAATGCCCTAGTCTTAATCCTATCTAGTAGTGGAAAATATATACTTCCTTATTCTTCTTTTTCCTTGAAGTTACTGCAAAAAATTAATGCTTAGCCTAGAATTGTGAATATCTAGAGTTTTTCCAAGGACCAGAGGGCACAAGATGTGAATCTAGAAAGCACTCTAAGTCCAGAGCTTAGTGTCTCTTGAAGTCTGGCATTGTTTTGTTACATCTTGTCAAGGATGAGATTCTAGGGAAAGCAAATTATTGTTTGAAATGTATGATAGCCGTTGAATTTAGCTCCTCATGCAATTCCCATAGTGTGCAGAGGGTCAGGCAAGCAAACAGGCAACTTGGATTGCAAGTCTGCTATGTCTTCTCCCTGACCCTTTTTGTGAGCTGATATGAGTGTCAGAGGAAGAAGTAAATCTGTAGCTTTATCTCTGAGCATGTGGGACCTGAATTATGAGCAGAGTTTTGAGCACATTTCTCTAGAATGTACTATTAGTTGTTCTGACAGATGGAATGTAGCTGGGGGGATGTTCCAGTGGATATAATTAGATTTAATGGGCCATGATGAAGACAAAGGAAATATGGGGAAAATATTGTGGAAATCTTATTACTTATTCAGTACATTACAGCATCCTAGAGAACTTAAAGCTTACATTGGTACTTGAAGAAACAAGAAAACAGAGAGGTGGGGACTGAAGCAGAATGACAGCGAATCACTGAGAGACTATTATGCAAGTTAGAAAGGTGGGTGCAAAGTACATGTAATAAAATAAAACTGTCTTGGTTGACTCACTCTTTTATTGGCTACTAGGAAGAACTGGGACTTTACAGGTGTTCAAAATCATGCTGAGAAGTATTTGAATCCAGTCGTCCAAACACCTCCAGGGTATCAGCTGGCTAACACTTCCCAGATTACCTCAGCCTGCCTCTACATTGGCATCTTATTCAAAATGAGTAATGCTGATTTGGAATCAATAGCAAAAACAAAGGAACAGTGTTAAAAATTAAGATGATTGTCATGGTTTAACCCCAGCCAGCAACTAAGC
>NW_010972519.1:1312826-1487886 GCF_000737465.1 Haliaeetus leucocephalus
TACCAGCTACTAGGAAGACAATTAACTCTATCCCAGCTGAAACCAGGACATCATTCTCAGTCAGATTGCAATTTGAAGCATCTGAAAACAAGAGTGTTCCTCAAGCTTTCCAATGGCTGCCTTTACTACTAACTTGACCACTGTGTCTTCTGCCTTGCTCCTCAACAGGAAAGTGGTCACTATGTATCCTAAGTATGTACATTTATGGTATTCCTAGAAAGTGGGGTTTGTCTTCCTTTTATTTCCTTCGGGAGTTAAGGAGGAAAAAGTTTCTGACATCAATATTTTCCATAAACAGAATTTTTCTTTTGCCTAGCTCCTGGTTTCAAAACCTCTACATCACATTTTCTTGCATCTAATACTTGTAAGAAGGAATCATGTGTCTTGAAGGATGTAACTTTGAAATGCGTATTGGCTCATCAAGAGCAAGGTATTTCCAGCCATGGGCTGCACTGTATAAGCAGCGCAGTGTACTTCTGGTGTCTACGTGCTTTTGAGATCAGTTTTATTTGTAGGTGTCTAAGTAGAAAACATTTTCAAAGTACACATCTAGGGTAAGTAGCAGAAGAAAAGAGAGGAATGGGGAGAAATAGAATTTAAGTGTGTCTCTAATCCCATAAATTACTTGCCTACAATTCTCCATTGCCAGGACCTAGTACTCTCATTTTAGAGGGCAAACATGAGAATGCCACCGTGCAAGAACAGTGGTACTTAATATCCACTTTGTACAAATATGACTGGCTGTGTGAGACAAAGACAAATATAGCCTGAGCCTCTGTATGTGCAGGGTTTTTTCTTCCTACCCTACCAAAGAAAATCTGACCTGGGGAGTGAATAGAGCAGTGCTTTGTGTTTCTAATTCCTTACTTTCTTTTCCTGTAATGTATACTTTTTCTGCTGAAAGTTTATCTGAAGTTGTCTTCTGCTTGTGGTCCTTGTGCTGACGGATGATGACAGAACCATGTAAAATATTGCCAAAAATTTTTAATACATGGTACATCATCCATCACCTAGGGTTTATATGTTCTAAAGTCATTGCCCTTCTTTATTTAAACATAATGTGATATCATAGCTTTTTGAGAACTATGAAATACTAGACACAACTTTTTCAATATCAAGGATGTAGTATGAGTCACTGTTTCGTTTAATCAGCTAGTGACAGCTGTGTTCATGCAGCCTTAAAGCAGGCAGAGTAAAGTTACACAGTCCTTGAACAAAGCGCATTGTGGGAAGCGTCACAGAAAGCCTCTGTAGAGTGACTGGGCAGCTGTCTTGGAGGACTTTGTTTGGGAAATAGAAGAAAAGCATGAGTTAAAGGAGAGGGCTTGTTCAGCTTTGTTACTGCAGCTGGTTGATTTGGGTGAGTAACCAGAGACGTGAGTCTGAAAAGGAGTTACAAAAATGAAGTTGTAGAGTGATGCTCTGTTTAAACCCACTTTGCCTTGAAATTGTTTTTGTTGCACAACTGTTTTCCAGAACTGCCTGTCTTTCCTTCTAGTCATTGCTACTGGATGAGAGTGGTGCTGTGGAGGTAAATTAGATTAAGTTAGGTTAAGACGTCTTAGGTAAAGACGTCTGGGAGGTAACAGAAAGCGGGGACTACTTTCTGTTCCTTTGCATTTAGGGGAGTCAGTGTTGCTCATAATCAGGTAGTGCTTGGGCATGACTGTTGTTGGCCTCCTCCTGCAGCAAATAAGATGCTTAAAAACATTAACTTCAGCCTCACAGAAATTCAGTTGTCATGTCTGAGGCCTTTGGGCCTAAGACTGGTGATGACTGAGGAGGAAGAGACCAAGCGTATATCTATACATGGGATGCTGAGGCACCTGCAGGTATATCCCAAATGCGTAACAGGGGGGGAGTGTGAGGGCACCAGTGTACGTGTAACCTCAGCAGACAAAAAGGCAATGTTTTTACTGCTTTCTGTTAAGGAAATCAGGAGATTCTATAGGACGTTAAGAGGACAGACAAGACCAAGGCTCCTCAGTCTCTAACTTTGCCTGGTTCTTTTGCTCCTGCCTGAGATGTCCTCATGGGCTTAGAGTGTCTGTGGCATTCACACAGCTGTCACTAGCCAAAATCTCTAGATCACTGGAGAAATTACACATTGACCTAGACTGGCTACTGGGGTGGCCATGGACGCAGAAGGTCTTGCCTCATTGCTAAAAGAAATACTGAGCTCTCGGATAGCATCCCAAACTCGGCACTAGTGGCTCAAGATAGGTGAGAAATCTTTTAACAGTGGCTAAAATCCCCTGCAATGTGTATGTGTTATTTATAACCAAGACTTTTTAAACCTCACAAATTGACATATTTGGCTGCCTTGAAGATGATTCTGCTGAAAACACAGATTGTGTGATACAAAGATTTGCCTCATTGAATTTATGAATATCAAGTGTAGGAAAATCTGCTTTGCTCAGAATTTGTAATAATTCAGCATATGTTATTTTGTCACAGACTTTCATTTGAAGACAGGAAATTCTCTTAAACTGTTAGCATGGAGGGCCCATATTATGGATATCTGTTTGAGAAAGAAATTCTCTTCTTGTATGAGTTTTTTGGCTACCTCTAGGCTTATCTCTTTGGGTTGCCTATTCCTATTACAGAGAATTCAGACAGGATATAACTCCATTATAGCTGAACTGTATTATACCTTTTTGTGGACTCTTTCTTGGTGAACAAAATGGCTGCAGTTAAGCTTGTTTCATTTTATTCCCTTTTTATGGGAAGCTGAATGCTGGCTACTCTTATACTGAGTAAGTGTTCACTTATGGGCTTTAAGGCTGTGTGGCCAATCAACATTAAAAAATATTCCAGATGAACTTTCCTGACTATTCTAACATAGATTAACTCCAATGTCCAAGGTTTTTTTTTCCCATCTAGGTGGTTGTGCCATTTGTTTGCATCGGTTTCGCTGGCTGAATCCATAGCTGCTAGTCACGGACCTCATAGCTCTACTGGCTGACCTCTCCATGTAATTGATTTGTAATCTCTTTAAAGTCTAAGTCAAGTTATCACAGACCTACTAATTACATTGTTTATTCCAACTATGCTAACTGACTGAAGACGGTATATGTGCAAAGGCCTATGGTACAAACGTTTCAAAGTAAGCATGTTCACCATTGAATTGTGTTGGTGGTCTGTGGTACGCAGCGTTGTATGTATAGACTGGCAGACTCTCACAAAAGCTGCGTACAGACCAGGCCTGGATTCACTGTCTTCTGTTCTTTTCAGCAGTTTCTGCAGAGCTTTTACATAAACCTTTCCTCCCCTTTTCTCATCCCCAAATAATTCTGAATTTTCCCACTCCACAAATACTCCTTTCCACCTCCACTTTCCTCCCCTCCCCAACTCCCACTGCTGTGGATGGAGCTGAAATTATCTTTGCTATTTTTATTTGATAACTGGAGTCTGCAGTACATAGCACCTTATTTGACAAAACATCGCATTTGTGCACAAGCATCCAGAGTGATACCATCAGAGATCTGTAAATAGTGCGTGCTTGCTAACATTTCTATTAATTGTTAAAATCTCTTCCCATTACTCTCTCCTACCACCCATGGTATTTATTAAGAAAAAATCCTCTGAAGTCTGAAACTCAGAAGTAATCCCTTAATAATTTCACTGCTGGCTTCTTGTGCCAGTTTTAAATGGAGGACAAAGAAAAAATAGAGAAGAACACTCTATTGCAGGTCAAGGTAGCAGCCTCTCTAACTTTGGACCTCAGTCTCTTACTTAATTTTCCTCTCACTAGTTAGATGTAGAAAGCTCTGAGTTCTGGCTCATGCAGTTTGATGGTTCCTTTTTAATTGTGCAGCCTTGCAATTCAGAAGGTCTTGTAACCCCTCCTCCTTGCAGCTTTAGCTTTGGTACTGCTGAATTAAACCAGCAGCCCAGGAAGAGGTTGCATGGATGCCATCACTGTTCTGTCCCTGGCTTAGGGGAGGAGGAGTAAGAGAGGGAAGTTTTGGAAAGTTGTCCCAAATATCCAATCTCAAGGCCAGCCCTGGCTCCCAGAGGAGTCAGAGCTCCTTCTAGGCTGTATTAACTCATGCTCTAGGGACATAGTTCCACTTGATCTTGGTGCTGCCGCAGATGTGGGGAATTCCTCTGCACCCTTAAGCCTGACACAGGCTCCAGTGGGAAGAGGAGAGGGAAGCTCTGACATGGCTTCCCTGTATTCTAGAGTTTTCCTCTCCAGCTGTTTCTATAATGCTTGCAGTCCTCTTCCAAAACTGTATCCTACCTCAGCTCCATGCTTTGAATCCAGGATGAAAACTGGAAAATAACTTGCAGTTTGATTGAAGGATAAGGAATCGAGAACTAGGGTCCAACTGGCCCTGTTTTATTTAGGGGCTTGTTTACAGAAGCTGGGTCATTTACAATGGCTTTAATGGTAATACTCTCTTCAATTTCCAGACTACTCTGTAGCCAGTCCATCAATTCATGGGGAAAGAAATTTAAGTGAAAACACAATAAGCCTAATTTTTTTTAAAGTATCCAAATGAGAAAGCCACAGCATCCAAAGTCATGTGCTAGGCATTCCAGCAATCCATTTCCTGATTCACAGTGACAAAACTCAGCCCTAATAAAGTACTGCCACACAATTAGAGTCATCTCATGAAGATTAAACTGTTCTACCCTCTGAGAAACACTGCATTTATCTCATTAAGGATTCTTGCCACTTTACAATTAATAAAAGGCAAAAGCTTTACCTCTCTTGCAGATGGAAAATAACTTGAGAGGAACATACGCAGTCACATTGCCAGACAACGGCTCACCTGCATCCAGAGGGATGTTCGTAGCCCGGAGCTGCCAGCACCTGCACTGGATGCAAGGAATTATGTGACTGTGGCTTTCACCAGAGAATTTTAAATGTTTTGGCAGGACTAAAATGATAGCAACTATAAAAAAAAAGACATTGTTTTTCCCTGTCAGGAGTTTTAATTCAGAAATGTGTTTTGTGACTATTTTATCTAGAGTATTCCCTGTCTCCTTTTTACAACACTTGTACTTCTGTGATGAAAGGCATTTAAAAAAAAGTGCAATATGCTAACTAAAATGCTCTGATAGCATGAAGTGGTGAGCATGGACTTTGATACTAGGTCCCTCCACTGAGCAAACTGCTAATACTCCTCTATTTCTTCCTTTGCCATTGTAACCAAAGCAGTGGCTTGGGTAATTTCACCACAGTTTTACACCACTCGGCTACTACATTGCAGCAGAGGACTGGACTTATCTCTGCTACTGACTCTACTGATACTTGGAGCAAGTCACTACATCTTGTCTTCAGCCTGTTTGTTTATGAAAGGAAGTAAATCAACCCAAGTATAGTTCAGAGTGGCAAAGAACTCTCGCTTTTCACTTGGTAACACCTATTGCAAAGCATGAATTGTTCGTGCTAGATGCAAGAAGATGCTGCCTCTGCTTATAACATGCTGTGGTGCAGTATGTGATGTGCAGTAACCACTGGGAAGTAAGGTGGAAAATAAGGTCTGGGTTTGAAAATCCATGTAGTCTACATAGACTGCTCTGATCTAGAACTGGTTAATGGCAATGGACATCTTTCCAGTGATTTGTATGAGATCTAGATGAGAATTCAGCTGTCTACCATGAGGCTTTTGAATCACTTAAATGGAAAAGGTAACCTTAAAATTAACGTTAGTGTACCTGTGTCTCATAGTACTGGATTTTTATGAACTTCTTATCCTATTGTTCAAATAATCTTAAAAATTTGGTAAAAAGTACATGCATAAGACAGCATATAGTATAGTACTAAGATTCTTGATAATGGTGATAATTTGATTCTTGAACCTACACATTGAACAATGGTCAGTCAAGTGTTTGAATATTTGTCCATCTTCCTTACTGGAAGAAAGGATTAGGAGCATATAGATGGATAAAATTTCTTCATTTTGATGATTTCAAGAAAGTATATACCATTTCCTCTTTATTCCATTTGATCCAGCATGATGGTGCTTTGTTTGTTTGTTGCTAAAACATGAATTAGACCATAGAGACAATTACTTGAAGCTTTCAAAATGCAAATGGATAGTGCAAACAGGGCAATGCTGTCCTTAAACATCCTGGTAGATATGCAGCCTCTTTCTGGAGGTGAGATGTGAAATGTTGCTGAAACCTTGTGTGTGTGTGAGCTGCAGGGGGGAATTATCATCCATCTTCCATGAGGAAATTGGAGGTGTTTTAACGGGCTTTTGTTACAATGATTGCAACAAGAAAAACCAAAAAAATCCCCACTAAATTGGTGATTTGCTGTGGTTCTTAATCTTGATCTTTTTCTTTTCATAAATCCAAGGAATTTTGCAGAAAGAGGCTGGAATATCCCCTGTGGAAGACATTAATTAGGATAATGAATGATGTGACAAATACTTGACAAGCAAAATGCTTATGTCTACTGCCATTCATTCACTGTCTGCCAATTCAAATCACATCCTGTCTTTACATCATTTCATTTCTTGCTGGTACTCAATGTATACAAACAATTAGCACGTTGCAATGCCTTTTAGGCCCTTTTGTTACATACTGAGTTAATTGCTAGTTTGTTTTGATGGCCACCATGCTGCTATCTTTAGATGAAAAAACATGGTTATTTTTAAGTCAGAAGTGGGACCCTTCAAGGAAACTTGTCCAGTATTTTTTTTTACCATATGTATAGTCAGAACATGCTGCAGCCTTTGATTTTGAAGCTATAGCAATGCTTATTCTCAAGTACCAGTACAGTAGAAGAGCCATAGCTGATAGTCAAGTTGGTCTTTGCATAGTGCCTAGGGAGTACAAGACCAGCTTTCTGGAAACTTTCAAAGGCACATCTTACCTTGGGTATTTCTTTGGGCTGAGCTACTCTGAAATCTCTTTCCTGCAATTCCATTCCAGGTGTGAGAAAGAGGTGGTTCTTTCTCTTACATCTCACCTTCTCTGGCCTTTCTGCATGTTTGGATCCTTCCCGCAGGACACTGCTGATCCAGAAACCTTCGTGAGAAAAATCTTAATGTAGCTGTGGTGAAAGCATTAAGCCTTTTACTGTTGTTATACTTCTCTGTGAAGATGGATGTCAGTAAAAATCTGGCCCTTTAATTGCTCCTATGCTCCCTTTAACTTACGGGAGTAATACAGATAATGAGTAAAGGATTTGGACAGTTTTGCTTCCAATTGCCTCTCCATAGAAGCAGAAATTTTGTAGAAGTTCCTATTCATGGGTTCATCATTTCAGTGCATTCTTACAGCACCTTTAAGGAGACTTTCCAGCTCATAGAAACAGAGTTTTATCATTTCAGAGTTACTTTGCACCTCTCCCCCCCCCACCCTTAGCTACTTTTGCTAATTGCTGGAAATACTTATTTAAAAGGAAACTTATGCTTCTCTATTTCACTGTGTCTTGGGCTTCATCCCTTAACAATGCTGTAATAATGTTGTAGCATCGTTGTGGATAGCAACAACCATTTAGAAAGAACAGCTTTTATGTCTTGCCTGTGTACTTGGTGCTTTTTCACTGTTCTACTAGTATTATCCTCATTCTGTATCTAGAGAAGCGTAAGTCTGGGTTAGCTGAAGTAGCACAGTACCAGATGCTCAGGTTTTGAGAACTTGCCAATGGGCCCATCTTAAATGAACACTGTTTTTTAAAGTGTCCACAGCAAGCTTTTCAAAAGAACAAAGCTTTTATTTAGGTCTGAAAATAAGGGCCATATTTTCAGATTCATTCGGTATCTACCATGATGAGCTCTTCTGAAATGCTTGCCATCTTTTCTGGCAATTAAATGAATGCTAAACCCTTGAAGAAATTCATCTCCAGTTATGTCTGCTAAAATCTTTCAGATTTAGATGTTCAGTTTAGCAAAGTATTATAAATAGTTAATCAAATATACATGCGTTTCACTTCAATATTGAAGTGAAAACAGGAAATCTCTAACTGAGAGAAGATGCATGGCTGTCTTTTATTCACAAACAGCATCTCCAAGAGATGTCAACAAATCAGTGTGGGAGTTAGCCAAAAAAGTTAACAGGAAGTTGCCATCAATAGCTGTCTATTAGTATAATCTCACACTTCTCTTTAACAGTTTCTATGACAGGTGCACTTACTCGGTTTTCTCTACCATTTTTTCTTTATATGGGATGCTGCTGAATAGCTGAGAAATACATGGAAAGCCCAGATTTCAAATGCCTTAAGCACTGTGTAAAAAAGGTGGTTGTAGTTGTTGTTGGTATTTTAACTGTAGGAAGAGATTTCATGATTAAAGGATATTGTATATAATTCATGTGGCTAGGATCTCAAGGTATTGTTTAGGCTCACCTTATACTATATGCTATATAAATAGTTAGAAGTATCTTTTCCCCCGAAGTTTAGGATAGAAATGCAAGATAGATGAAGACAAGTTTGAAGAAATGCTTGGATGATAATGAATGGATTTACCACATCTGTGGCCGATATTCATGTTTAGTTGTGAATATGTAGGAGACAAGAGAGGAATGGGGACTAATTTGTGCCTTTTTGTAACCATTGAAGTGAGAGTTTTAGGGAAGCCAGTGGAGGTGGATAAGAATGTAATACTGCAGTTATTAATAGGTTGCTCTTTCCAACCTTCAGATGTAGAATAGGGGAAAGCACACAGCAAGATTATTTTCTTATTTACCAGGGGAGCAGTTAAAAACCAGCAACCCAGGCTGAGAAGTTAAATCCCTCCTTGCTTTGTATGAAATTGGAGATGAAAGGTTGGGCAGGCATAAGTTGGGAAGGACCTGACTGAAAACAAGAGGAGTAAGTTTTCCAGTTGTTACAAGACTAAACCATAAAATGTGGAGCATCACAAGGATAGGGAAGGTGACATGCTAAAATAAATAGGCTAGAAAAAAAGTCTTTCTTTTGATATTCTCACTAGGAACACATTAAGACTGTGCTTCTCTGGGCAAGGGATATGGACATTTGAATTGCAGACTTAACTGATTGTGAATTTTGGGCTTTATTCTGGCAGCAGGAGTTTCATATCCTAACAGTCTGTTACTCTAGGTATGCTTAATTTGAGGTAGAATAAAAGTGTAGTTGTACCCTGTAATAAAACTTTGTTTTCAATTTAATTTGTTAGTTTCTAAAAACGGAGTGTGTTGCTTGCATACAAAATTTTCAGTTCAGCCTGCTTATAAAAATGGCATGGAAATTAGGTAGCTGGTAGGTCATCTTGATAATAAGTCTCTCATATCTCAGTAGGCTTGAAACTTCAGCAAATTTTCATTAGCATGCAAAATGTCATTCATGTTCCATATTTCCACAGAAAGCATAATGACTTCCAGTATACAGATACACATTCAGAGCTCATTCGCTGTAGTTTCTCCAGTGCATATAATGTGTTTACATGCAAGAACAAACTGCAGTTTTGAAAAGTGGCACTTACTGTGAGCAGTAAGAGTTTGAAAGACAATTAAAGTAGTTACATGAAGCACTATGTGTGACCCTAGGGATCGAGAATATCTCAGGACCAGGTTTGGGAATGTATCAGCTACATTAGGATAATTACCTCAAAAAATGATGATTTAGAGTGTTCTCATTGACTGCTATGGCTTGTTCTAGATTGATGGATGACCCTGAAATATATTTGTTTTTCTATTATTGTACACCATTATTTAAGTAACCTCTGCAGTCTGACTTGTATTTCACTGTGACAGTTTAAGTATCTGATGCACAATAGATATTTAAATCTATAGACATGTTTAAATATTAAAATCCAGATAGATACATTTTTTTCCCTTTTTCTTTAGTTTCTCACCAACACTCCCCCTCCCCCTGTTTGTTTTTGGTTTGTTTTTTAATTATTTGAGCCAGTTTCTCTGGCATGACCCAAATCCCCCCTGTCAACAAAAATGAAAGCAACAGGAATTGCTGACAGCTCTGTGATTTTCTACTTGGCTGGAGACTGACCTTGCCACAGAATAGGCCAACTTCAAGACTTCCCTAAAACTGTTTGTCCAAAATTTGCATTAAAAACATTTGACGGGGGCAGGTCCAGTCTTCCCACCACATCCATCTGTTCATGTTCAACATATTCTAAGTCCAGACATACAGTAAATCAATCCCAAAGGACCTATACAGTCCAGCCCTGGGAGTACCAGGATGACTATTCTAATAATGCCTTGTTCAGTCACTGCTCTATGAATATTTTACTTTTTTTTTTTTTCCAACCTCAAACTCTAAGGTACATTTTAAATGACTAGCCACAATTGCTGCGTTTGGGTCATGTATTGGTTTAGTCATTAAGAGAAATTACATTTCTTAATAATCTATTCAATAACATTAATTAAAGTATATCTTCTTGCAAGTGCTAGAGTCCATGGCCTTAACCCTCTTCCATTAAATATATCAGTTTCTGCTAGCTTTTTAAGTCACTTTTTCATTAAGATATCACAACCTGATGACAAGCATTGCATGCTGTTCTTTCCTGTATTAAGGCCATCAGAAGAGGCAGTCCCATGGCCGAAGGCATAGTCTAGAAATCAGACACAAACTCTACTTCCCAGAAACTTTCTTTGAGATTTTGGACAAGTCATCTGATGTCTTCTCACCTTTTTCTCACTCCCAGGTTAAAAAAAAAAAAAAAAGTGAGGGATTTAATTCCCTGCTTCTTTCATTTATCTGAAGTGCAATTTTAATGCACGGGTATTCATAAAGAGCGAGATTTCTGATGACTTGGGTGCCTAGCTGGAAACCGTTGAGGGGAGTTGGTTTTGGAAAAGCTGAATGTCAAGCTTTTTATAAAGTGTTGCAGATTAAGTGTGTAAAATGACTCATTTCTGATTTTTTTTCCAAGATATACTGAGGTAGTTCTGTGGAGGCTGTTAAAGAGTAATTGCAAAGTATTGTTGTTTACATACTTAGGCTGGCTTTGTACAGACTATTTGTATTATATCCATACTCATGTCTGGCTTATATTACCTTTAATAAAAGGACACAGGTCCTCAGGATGTAGAAATTGAAACCCATATATTATGCTTAATATACATATTTTAGAGTCATTGTGTTATATAATGAAATTGCATAGCATGTAAGACCACATGCAGGGAAATGATTTCTCAAGAGTATTGTTGCAAAACAGCATTGGTTTAATGTGGGCTATAGAGGAGATATGATGCTACACACTAGAAACTCTGTGTTCAGTGTTTTACAGTCCCCTAGCAATTCTAGCTTTGGGATGCTGCCCCATAAATGTCCTATCTTAATTAGATTGTACTTTTGGTAATTAGTTTTCCTAATGCAATATAGTCAGTCCTCTCTGAAATTTTCTTTTGATGCCTAGGGACACATCATGTCAAAACCTGATGAGTGCTATAAGCTTATGTATGCAAAAGATGATTTATAGTCAAGCTCACTCCTCTGTATCAACATAGCGAAGAAAGGAAGGAGTAGAAAAACAATCTTTTTTACATCCCCAGCAGGAAATCCAACTTGTTCTTCTTCCATTATAAGGTTAATGTCTTGCAATACTATGAACCATAGACATTTACCCACAGCCACTGACACTGGCAAGTGTTTTCTATTTCCATCTTTCATTTATTCTGGTGGAATATCAACATCCGTGCTCAGGAGCGGATGTATCAGACATGTGCACTGATCACCAATTAGCAGCTGGAGTAGAAAAGGGCAATGAATTTTTTAGATACTTTTTTTTTTTACACCTAAAAATTGTAGCTTTGACTTGATCAAATTTATTTTTCAAATTTGTTTATTTTGCTGAACCGCTTAGAAACCAAAAGGGGATTAGAATATTTTGTTTGATGCTTCTTTCAGTGACATTTTCCAAACTAATAACACCTTATACGTCTAAGTATATTTTGCTGTGAATAGCATGTTGAAAACCATCAACTTTCTTTGATGAAACCTGGGGTTTGGAGTTTTTCTAAATTTCTTTGCACACTAGGGAACTTCCCGTACCCCATAAAATGTTGGAAAAGTCTAATTACCCAAAACAGAGCTGAAGTGCTAAGTCTGCCCCTTGAATATGTTAAATTGCTTTGTTAAATTATTTCAGTTACAACTTATTTTATTATACTCCTTGAGTATTTATCTAACTTGAAAGCACTAGACAAAGGTTAATAAGATATTTCTATACATGATTTCTAATGACACTGAAATAAAAACCCAAAAGATTTCTATATCTCATAGAATACTGTAGGATATTTTGTCAGTTGGTGAAAGTGGAGAAAATGGAATAGCTGTGAGGTAAAAATTCTCAAAAGTCATCCAATTTAGAAATGTTTCAGCAGTTCCAATTAAAATTCTCAAAGATTGATTCCTTTGAAATTACACAATACTTTGAGGTAACTTATTACCATACATTTTCTCATGAGTATGAATTTTAAAAAAGGAAAAAAGTTTAGAAACACAGGTCCTTCTGGATCTCAATCCAGACAGAGCATCCCACCCATGGGATGCATCTCCCATAATAGTGCCATCCCTTGGGTACAGTGAATCAATAGAGTTAGATGGATGGCTGCAGGGAGCATTACACAGGGACAGTCTGAGCGTATGCTGCACTTGGGGCTAAAGCCAGACAGAACTGCTCTGGTCCCCAGCTGCTCTTTCCACTCCCTGTGCTGATGCAGTTTTTTGGGGCCACAATTAGACTTCCAGTATGGTTCTTGTCATAGTCTGGATCAGCCCAGTGATGCAGGTTAGAGCACAATCTCCTGGCAGATGGCATGGGAGGTGGAGGACATGAGCAGGCAGATGCTGGAATGTCTTATATCATTTTTGCTCTAGAAGGAAGAGTACTGGATAACCTTACCTTGAAAGAATTGCACTTCTAGGGATGGCAGCATGTGGGGAAAAAATCAGACCCTGAACTTATTTTTCTCAAGTCTATGCTGTGATATTAGGGACATTTCAGTATAATATTTTATCAAACTGATATGTGGTTAATGCTTTTGAATGAACTGGATAAACTGAAATATTCTAGGTTGAAAAGGCACAATCCACAATACTTCCTTTTATTCATGTAAAATCAGTTTTTTCTTATTGAAAAACTTTTTATCCCCCTTCCCCCCCCCCCCGCCAAATCTATACTTTCTATCAAGAAGTTGTTCCAACACAAAATTCCCCTCTGGTTCTAATTAAGTAATCTACATATAAAATATAATGGACACATTAAATTAAGTTTTTAATGTTTGTGAAGCCTTTGCCAGATCCAGAAAGTGTGCTCCATTTTAAGTGCAGAGATAGTGCTACAACTCATAATACCCCTAAAATGGGAATGAACTAAAATGAACTCATTACAACATTGTTTATGGCAGGCAGAAAATAACAAACCACAAGTATGTCAGTCAAAATGTTGTTTTGTTAATTTTTTTCTGTCATGTTAAGGAAAATGAGAAGAAGAAAAGACCAGTCGTTTTCTCACTTGTGGACACAATCTAATATTGTGCTTCAAAGAACAAAAAGCAAAGCAGCACACTTCCTGAACCTGAGAGAATGAGACCTCAATATTTAAAAGAGCCCATGAAAAGGGAATATTAAAGCAATTTCTCGTTTCATTCGTGTACCACATTTCTGCAGCTGTAGCTCAGCTATGTGAAGGCAGCCGTTTGTGGTGAATGTGATACAGAAAAGAAAGGGTTAGTGGTTAGGCTGTGGTGTGGATATTTGACTAGTGAGGGGCTGGTGCTCTGCAGTCTGGCTGTGACCCACATGCCCAGCTCCCCTTTCCACTGAAAGCACACCAAAGAGATGGCAGACAGAAAATGGTCATATTCTAACCTAGAGTTAAAATGCCACCAGGCTGAGCTCTCAGCTCTGGGAGGTGACTCCCACAGTTTATCTGCAAGTTTCTAGCATCTAACTTGTCTCTTACACAAAACCAGGACAAACACTTCCCTTGGCATCCTGTCCATGCTGTATGTGGATGTACACTGAAGATCTCAAGGTAGTCTTCCTCATCTTCATAGCATGCAACACAGTTGCTCAAGGCAGTAAACACCATCCATGTGGGTATTTTAAGGTATTTTTATCATGGGTGATGTTCTTCCATGTATATTTCATTCATTGACTTTCCTGTTTAGGGACATTTTCTCTTACAGATTTCAAAGGCAAGGAAGCCTGGGAATGGGACTTTTAGTCTGTGAAGCTTATGAGAGGATTAGTCTAACTTACTGCATTCAACTAGCCAATACCATTATTGAGCACCATTTTACTGTGTTTAAAGATTGTTACATAACATGCAAGAAACCCCCTGCTATACTTTTCACCTTCATTCTGTAGGAAAAAATAGGGGTTTGGCACAGCTCCATTGCAACGTGGGTCTAGCTGATCCTTTTTGCCCTTTGTACTGTTAAAGAAGGGGTGACCATTTTGCACTGCAATAATCTCCTGTCTTTAACCAAGACCAAACTCAGTTTAGAAGCTCTCTACCTGAGCACAAAAATGGGGAGGTTTCCTTAGGCAACCTTTCAATCCCTTAAGCAACAAATAAGTTTCCAAATTTTGGACAGTGCTAAAAGAACCAAAATTGAGCTCCATACCAAAGATAAAGCACACAAAGGGATGGGGACTAGTTTCACTCAAAGCCTTGACTGGAAATATTGATGGTTAACAGAACTAATACTCGTTGTTAACAGAACTAATCAAATCTTTGGCATTTACACCATTTTAGGCATAGGGGGAAGAAAGAGCCTTTATCTTATTTCCTAGCACTTTCAGATATGCTCAGAAACTTGGAAAAAATTATGATTGGCTTAGCCTCTTAAATGAAGAGAGGCTCTGAGAGGAACACTTTGATGTAAATCCATTCAGCTTGCTCTCTACAAAAACTGTGATCTCTTTAATTACAGCCACAGTATGTTTTATAAATATTTGTTTACAGCTTCCTGCAAGAAAGCACAGGGAAAATATGGAAAGAAATGTATATAATTACAGTTTAATGATCTGCATTCTAATTGAGATTTTCTTAAATAATTTTGTAGGAAGTCAGGAATGTTCCAATAATGTTGATATATGGTTAGGCACTTGGGATTTGAATTCTCCTACTTTGTTATATTAGCACCTACAAGGGCATGAAGACAGGGGCATTAAAATATTTTTAAATGTAGGAATTTTTTTCCTCACTCATATTTGTGGTATTCTAGAAAAACGTGTTTTTCCTTACATCTGGCTGCTTCTGATCAAAGTGCATTACACAGTGTTTTGAAGAAATACTTTAATTAAAGTCAATAGTGCGGTCTGATACATACTTGCAAAACACTTAGATGTGCTGCTGTTACTCTCCGAGATGCCCTCTCCCTAATTCTTCTTCTCTGAAGACAAAACCGTGTTTTCTTTGTTTTGCATTTGCCTAGTCCTCCAGTTTCTGCCCTGTTTTCCCAATTAATGCTTACTTGACATACACTGTCACTTACCGAATAGAGTTAAGAATGAGGTAGTAGAGGATGCTGCCAGAACTGCTCCTAAGACATCTTTTTGCATAATTTATGATAGTGTGACAGTTACCATGTTGGCTAAGTGAGCAGGAATTGAACCAAGGTCTTTAATGGCCTGCGATACTACTATTTCATCCTTATTTGGAGCTAGAACAGACTCCTCTCCCCTATCACTTTGGTCCAGAGGACAAACATACCCTCAGTAATGCTAAAGTTAATGCTTTCCCCATTAAACGGTGACAGAGACCGATTTTCCAGAGCATTTTGCTGCATTTTGTAGGACAACAAAGTGTTGATGATCACAAAGTCTGGCTACCAATCTCTTCTCTTTCACTTATCCCTGGTAGCTTTGATACCATTAGCAAATCTTAACCAAACTTGCCAGAAGCATGGAACTTCTTTTTGTGACAACAAGCTGGGTGGGAGAGGGAGACCCAAGCTTGTGTCACTCTGGGAGAGGTGGTGATTTTGCTCTGTTAGCTGCATCTATGCAGGTTCCCACACTTCAGATGCAGATCTGCTGGAAATCAGGTCTTGTTAGGTGAGGTATTGACAAAGTAATTACCAGTCCACGTTTTGCTGATTTTATTATAACTCTTTTTTGTGTGTGTGTCCATATTTCAGATCAAACACTAAGAAAAATACCACGTGAATGCAGCTTACTGTTTTCAAAGTGGTCCTCTGTAGTAATTCTTGTTTCCCTACTGCCATATTCATGGGGCCAGTGTTGTCAACTTAAACGTACTTCTTTTCTTTGTGATTTTATTTTGCTGCCAACTGCTAAGGCCCACTTAACAATTGTTAAAAACACATGTTTTGTGATTTCTCAATTACTACAGGTGGTGGGATTTTTAAATTTTTTTATTATTATTATAATAGCAAATCAGAATGTTCTTGGCAAGTGCACTAAATAAAAACACAGCTCTTCCCACCTTCAAGGATAAAACCATTTGAATATATCCCTCTGGATATGGTCTTTTTCCAGATGTGCAGAAGGATTGCTACCCTTTTGGATTTAAAAGATCACAACTGGGCACAAGACCCACCAGAAATGAATTGAAAATTGTTTGAATTTGGTCCTTGTAGAGATAAGGTTGTAATGTTGTAACTTTTTATGTGCCACTTTTAGTTTTCCCAGAAACCTTTTCCTCTTCAGCATCTCAAGTCCGCTGTCCAGCCTTGCCTTTTCTCTTGTGAGCTCTCATGCATTTAAAATAGTAATTTTAGTCTATGGAGCCATAAACAGGAAATTAGAGTATTGTCCCTCCTTGGCATCAAGATTGACAGTGGGTGAATATTCACTGAGCTCTACCATACCTGTCCCAAGTCATAGAAGACTCTTTATTTGAGTGCGGATTTGAGTTGCTAGCATGTACTATTCCCATTAAATATTAGACTTGGAAGAACCACCTGTGTCACATGAAGTACATGATGAGAAGAAAGCTTATGCTCATTTCTCTGTAGGTACTTTTCTAGCTGTGTGCATGTGTAAAAATAGGTTATGTACTTAATTTATGCACAGAAGTCATCTATAAATAACCTTCTCTTATTTGTTTAAGAAAGATCCTTCGTGCAATACAGACATCTCTCTTTTACATACAGCTTTTGTAACCCACGTCTTGGATAATATCGTATACCTGATTTTACTGAGTATCGTTCAGGTTAAATATCTTTTTTGCTTCATTATCTTTATCTGTGCTTTACATTTTTTTGTAAGACAGGTTTTCTCTCCTAAGCACAGTGGATAGCTATCTCTAGGTAGATTGTAGCTGGGAGTCTCTGGCTTTCATTTCTTGTGATCACCTTTTTTTCCTGTCATCGGATAATGTATTCTGTACTTTGTCATATGCTGAGCAGCCAGCCTGATGAAAAACATACAATCACCAAACAAACTGGTACTTAAAAACAGGAAAATCAATGTTGCACCTAATTATCTGTACTCTCATTTAACCCTATCTGATATTCTATTAGGTTTTGATCCCAAGCTTCCAGCAAGTGTGTATGCACCCCAGGAAACAATTAGTAGAGAGAAATACTGCATTCTCTTCCACAATAAAAATATAACCTCATCACTGCAAAAAAGTATTGCTTACTATTGGTATTTCATCTCCTCTAATAAAAAGAATGCTCAGCTGCATTACACGAAATTCAATAGGTCATGAAGGGTCTAAAGTTCAGCATCTTAGGAAGATATTTTGCAAAGGACAGGCTAGTCCATAATATATAACTTTTGCCTTTCTTTATGTCAACCTACTGATCAGTGGTGGAAGAAAGGTAATGGAGTAGAGGGAATATTGCTGTCGTATCCTAAAGATAATTCATATGAGATCAAATTTAGATGTAACAAGTTGAACTGTTCTTCCTGTACTGAAAGCAGCAGCAGCAGCAAAGTTTCCGATGGGATCAGGGGCAAAGCAGCTGAGTCGTTCACTGCAAGCCGTAATTCTTAGGAAAAAAAGGAGAGCTGAGACTATGACATTGTCCCATGACTAAATATAGGGCAAAACTAAGCCCTTCTGTCTTGTTTGTACCATTGCAGACTTATGAAATCCTCAGAGGATGAAAGGACAGATCTGAGTGTGAAAGCGTGTGATATTTTCTGAGCGAAGGATGTTAGTTTTATGAATCTAAATATAGAGGGTGGATAGACTGCATAAGTCACAAACTCCTAAACTCAGTGTGAGAGAATTATAATTACCAGGAGTGTAAAATTACTGTTTGTGTAATGTTAAAAGAGTCCTGACCCATGCAAGAAAGAAAGGAATCAGCATTTTCAGGAAGTCTTGTTATTCATTGATGGGAGCTCCTAACATAGGCAGAAGGCTGTGTCCTGTCTTGTGAGAATGGATTTCCTACATAGAAGGTAGATATGTATAGAAAATGAGATGGTGAGAATGTGCAACTTCTTTGAGGACTCAGGATTCAAAGGCTTAGCTGCAGAAACTGAATGTAAACAGACACCACTGCACTCCAAAACTGTCTTTATACAGAAAACCAGGTTGTATTCCAGAGCTTTTTAGACTTTTTCTTTGACTTTTCTCCTTGACGCACATTTGCTGATACCAGGAAGCATAGAGCAAATTCATTTTCTCTTCCTCTTCCTCAGAGCAAGAATTAGTCTTCATGAAGTTTTGTTCTTTTATGCTGCCTCCTTCATCTCCTTGGATGTTATTGCTTTCCCACTGAATATTACAGTAAAGCTCAGGTAGGTTGCTTGAGAGAGTTTGGGGGGTGAGCATTGGCCTTTTGATTGAGAAGATTGCACAACTGCCAGTAAAGAAGGTAGATGTACTGTACCTTTGCACAACTTCTTACCCAGAGAAAACTATACAGATGGCCATAAAATGAGAAGTGATGAGTGTGAGAAACTCCCTTTCAGTCTAGGGGAAGGGTGGTTACTTCACACACTAGTCGTCTTCCTTTTCATGCTGCCAACAGCTATTTCTCTTCTACTGACAAGAGAGAGAAGCCAGGACTGCTCCTATACTTATTGCTGTCCCTATTCATTTGTTCGTACTGTGGGGAATCAGGCAAGGAGCTCTTGTTCCTCCCATTAAACACAGAATTTGTATGCCTGGGTCTGAGTAGGGTGATGTTGCATTAAACATACCCCACTGCACTGATCCATTGCACTCAGGGAGGGCTGTTGAATCATATGCCTTTGAAATAAGAGGTTTGTTCCCTTTCTACTGCTAGGGGTTTTTTCCAACTCTAACAGCACAGATCGCTAGTGGGTTTGGTGCGAGTTGCTAGTTAGGGAACAGTTAGAGAGAATTATTTACCTAGAGGGAAACTTGTTTAAAAATGCTTTCAAACCAAAAAGCTGTGTCTGTTCTCTAGCCCTCTATTTTTCTTTTTCTTTTTTGTTTTGTTTTGTTTTGTTTTAACTTTGGTCATAAAATACAAAAATGATGATGAAAAGCTAAAGGGGAAATGTTGAGATGGTGAAGAAAATAATTTGATGGCCCTAATGAGTCATAGCACTGCTTTGCTTACCAACTTTTCCAGTTTCTTTTTAGCAGCCAAATGGACATATGCACAGGAACATTTCCTCACACTGTCTTACAGTAGAGATGCTTATGATCCCTCAGCCAGTCATCTTCTCTGCCTTTGTATAAGTGACTCCTCAGGATGCTATTGCAATGGTTGGACGTTTGGCCATTTCCAAAAATAATCCCTTGTGAATGTTCCTCAGTTTTTAAATGAATCATTTCAGACTCTGAATCACTGACATGTGCTACCACGGGAAAACAATAGCCCCAATCAACCATAGTTAAATTTACAACTAAAAAGCTATAAACCCAAGGCTTGTAGAAACAGGATTCTAATTTGGTGAAATACCCAAAACCCAAGATAGAGAGCGAGGACAACAGCTGCCTCTGAGCGGCTTCTTGTCAAGCTGCATAAGCTGTTGTCTGTGGTTCAGGGTGTTGAACTGCAAAGCTGTCTTGTGCTGCTTTTAGGAGATGCAAGTCTTGAGACTCCTCTCCCACCCGGTGTTTAGCAGAGCAAAGATGGGACGCTTACTTCTGGAAAGCATTCAGATCTTGTTTAATTGCCAGCAGATGCAACCAGTAATGATGCTGATAGCCGTGACTTGGATGTGTATTTCAGGCATGGTCTAACGTGGTATCACCTGCTAGCATTGTCTGGCACAGCTGCAGTATGTAATTTGCCCTAATTAAGGCAAATGAGAAATTGCATCTCCAAAAGAAGATTCTTTTGCACTAGCCCCGCGAGTTGGTAATATCAGCCACCACCTAGTAGTGTCAGTTTTAATGAGTTTGTTGACATCTTCAAATGGACAAGTACAATAAAATAGTGCTCTCGGCTACCAAAATTGCTATGATTTATGCCAAAGAAGCTCAATAGCCCCTAAGGCCATGGCAGACCATTTGAATTTTTGCTACATCCTACTGTTCTTCAGCTTCATTGGTAAAGGCAGGGAAATGTCATCCTTATTAATTATCAGTTTATATGTGTATGTATTTTTCTCAGGAGGAACACATTATGGTGTATTTGCCATAGAGCACAGGGCCAGGATACAAAGGGTTTTATAATTCTTTTTGTCCCCTCTTCTTTAGATCACAAAAAATATCCTTACCCATTAATTTTCCATTTTATCTTCTTAATGTCTTTTTATCTTCTCCCAGCCATAGTGGGACTATCTACCCTATTGCTAACTCAACTTTTATTAACCAGCTACGTTTTTGTACATTGTTACATACAGGTTGTTTTGGGGTCTTTTCCAGCATTGTAATTCCATAGGAGTGGATTTTTTCTGTCCTGGTATTCTGTAGACTTTCTTAACATGCATGTCAGATGTGCCCCTAAATGGCATGTCCACATTTTTTAAAATGCACAGAATGTTAAGTGTGGGCATTTGTCTGTAAGCATATTTTACAAATACATTACTGTTCATGGAAAATGTTTTTTCTTCCATGATTACACATTTTTCATATATGATATGATATTCCATTTAGAGGAGCTGAGGGCCCAGTGTGTTAATGCCTGTTAGTGGGTGCTAGTAAACCCTGGGGAATGTGCAATTAGAAGAGACCAAAGCTTTTAATACACTTCATATAAATGTGCGGTTACTGAATACATATGATTTAGTTGAATGTGCAATTACTACTTGATTGAATGAAATATTTGATGGTAGTCATTAGGTAAATGTTAAGAAATCTGGAAAGTAACCTATGAAATGAAGTTAGGATAGCTGAACTTGTTTTGACAAAGTTGTTGGATTTAGGCAAAAGTTTTCAGCCGCATTGTTTACTAGCTGAAAAATCAATTTCTGCATGACCTAAACAATCTTCCAGTGGGGAACTAAGTTCAGAAGAAAATTTCCTTTGAGAAAATTGAGGACCTTATCATAATAATCCTTTTCATATTTCATGCAGCATTTTCAAAGTGAAAACATTTTCTCTTTTCAAATCCACATTTTAGATTACAATAAACAAAACTAAAATTTAGGAAAGAGATAACCACTGCCAACAGAAAAGTGAAGCTTTAAATTCTAAAAAATGTTTTTGCTTTTTTTAATCTAGTGAGAAGTTGGAGGAGGAAATATTACAGTTCAGAGCACCTCATCCAAATTAGGTTTTGTTTGCTGCTGGCTGGTTTATGGTTTCAGTCACTAACCCCAAATAATCAATTATTTCTGTAGTTCCATCTTTCCAAGTGTTATGCTGAAAATTAGCTTAAAAGTTTGGGGGCTTTCATTAATTATTCCTACAGCTATGGACTTTTGCCTTCATACAGAACTTGTAAAATAGCAGAAGGAAAGCTGACTGTCTTGCTTTTATGTCTGGGACTAGAAGGATGAGTCTGAAAAACTCATGAGATGACCTATTTTACTAGACATAGAGAATTTATCAAAGCTGGCCAAAAAAAAAAAAAAAGCTGCAAGACCTTCAGAGAAGTATTCACATGGCCTCATCCTGCTATAAGTGATTCCTGAGCTTCCCACCTTTTAAGATTCTGCCAACCATTGATGCACTTGTTTCATTTAAGCAAAAATAACCTCCTCTGCTCCACTCCTCCCAAAAGGAATCAACAGTAGGGAAGAATATAAATTGTTATCATTTATTTTTTTGGCCGGGAGTTCAGATTAGTTCTTCCATGTGACTTATCGTATTCCTCTGGAAAAGAAATGCCATTTTAGAAAAGTTTTCTTGATTCTGAAGTAATATAAAGTTTGCTATAATAGTAAGTCTGTTTCTTTAATCTTCTTTTTGTGTTTTTGTCCTAGTAAATACACTGGTTTGGCCACCTTAATAAAGAGGGAGAAAAAAAATTGATAACAGGAATTAATCATACAATTTCCTTGTCAATCTAGTTAGAAATTAGCTGTCAGCTTAAAAAAAAGGGGGGGGGGGGCAGGTATAAAAAAAACCAACATGCATTCATGCTAGCACAAAATACTACAAAAACACTAGAAGAGCTTATCTGAGACCTTGCTGTTTATCCTTCTGGCTGTGAATCTGTAGAATTGAAAAGCATTTTGACATTTCATGGTAGTCACTGTGTCTACATAGTCCTGTAAAGACATCCCCAGCAGCAAGTTCAAGGCCAAATGCCTCAACTGTCTGCCTGCTGTGAAATTCCGGGAACTATCATGCAAGCACATCATCTGACATGCTGGGAGTCCACAGAAGATGTCTTAAGTGCTCCTTGCCCCTGTTATGCTGACAATAGGAGCCGGTATGAACAGCGTGGTTGAAGCTTACCCAGAAAGGCCACTACTCCTCCCTCCCAGGGCTGTGCACCCCTGGAGCATTGTGCTGACCATGCCCCTTGAGAAACCTTGGGCCTTACCACCCTTTGCCTTACTGGGCAACCCCCAGGGCTGTGGCAAGACCAGGCTTTCTGCCAGAGCCATGCCTTTTGCAGGCACCTTTCCTAACACCCTCATGACAGGAGAAACATGTCCCATCCACATATGTCACCTGAACTTGCTTTGCAGCTACCACCCATGGGCGACAAACTACCCTAAATAACTCACCACTTGCAAAGGCAATTGGCACACCTCTGAAGGTGGTTTTTTTCTACGCAGGTTGCCTTTGCACACAGCTCAGGTTTGCTTGGGGATCAAAATCTCAGTGTGTGATCCCAGGGTGGCATTGGCCATCCATCTGTGCCTTTTTGCAGATGTGCTCATGCACGTTATATTACCTTGGGCCTATTCAGCTTCTTTGCATGGCTGTGACTGTCACCATCTCAGCCTTGCCTTTCTCTCTTCTCATCCTCACCAGCAAAGCCCAATCCAAACAGTCTTACTAGTTTCAAATAGGTATCAGTTTTGCTTCTGGCAAAGAGCTATAGAAAAGTTTAACCATTATGGTCTTCCCTGACATGCACTAGTCCCTCTTTGCCTAAACTGGGCCATGCTCATCTGCTCCACTTCTCTGCTACTGCTGGCAAACTTACAGCTCTGTCACCTTCCTCATAAACACAGTTTCAGGAAAATCTCCTTCTGCCTAATGGGGGTTGAAGTCAAATGAGAGGATTAGGTCATACCTATAGATGCCCTCAAGAAGCAGGGAAACAGTCGTTTGTTAGAAGGCCAGTTTTCTACCCCAACTTTCTGGGGGTTTCCTTTTTTTGGTTTAATGAAATATTAATAGTTTTAAAAGTGCTTGTATCTCTTGTCTGGTTTAGTCAGTGGTTCTTAGACCCTTTGTCTTTGGGAATCTAGTCTGAACAAAAGTTAGGTAGTCCTTGCATTCTGGGCCAGATTTTGCAAACTGATTTAACTCTCAGTAAACATTTAGGCACCAGGCTAAGAGGCTGGATTTTCAAAAGAGCTCAAGAAGTTGGATGGTGTAGATGCTTAAAATTTCACCACAGATGCTACAGCAGGAAGATGTTGAGAGTTCTCTAGTTTTCAAAACAAACACACAAACAAAAAGTAAGTTCTTTGTCTTGGTAAGGGAAGAGATAATTTGAAAAATCCTCTTATATTTGCAGACACCAATTCCTGGAAATGGTACTGCAAATACTCTTGGATTAATTGTCCAATATACTTGGTGAAAACCCAGTTCTTCCTATCACTAATAGAGAATTGCAAGTCTTGTGTATTCTGATAGCGGAGAAAGTTTATATGCCTTTGTTGCCTATATAAATTTTCTATATTTTATTTCTCAGAATTTAAATCAAACTTGTTTTGCAATCCAAAAAAACCATTCAGGTCAGTGCATTTTCACTTCTAGTTTAATTGGAGGGCAGTGTGTCTGGCTGGCTTTGTTTGTTTGATGGGGTTTTCAATTCCTTGAGGTTACAGCAGTTTGTGATGTCTTTTACTTGTAAGTACTTAAAGGCATAGTTGGTATACAAACTTTTTTTCATTCCTTGTTATTCTAGTATAAAGCTACCAAGTTCATAAAGGAGTCAGTGCCTATTGATAATGAGCAATAATCAATACTGTTGTGTAGCAAAGTCACCCTCTTCCTGTCTTTTTATTTTGTCTTCAAAGTTCCCTTCTCTTTCCAAATATTCTGCTTGGGCTGAACAGTTGCTGGTGCTCAGTGAACACAAAAATACTGAGGTGGCCTACAAGGTAGGATGGATCTCTTAATTCGTCCCTGGGAGGGCAAGGCTTTAGCATAAGCCATGCCTAAGGTACAGGACTTGATTTGCACTTGGGATCACAGGCCAGAAGGGTGCTGGCAGTGGGCTCAAAGGTTAAGGAAAAGCTGTGCAAGTGTTGATGCTGGCTGGAAATGACGACTCACTTCTTTCCAAGCAACAGTCTAATGTTGTTGTGGAAGATTTCCTGAGAGTCCGCTTGATCACGGATTTTCTTTATAGACTCAACTCATCTACTGCTTATGCATCATTACATGGGTATGATGCCAAACCTAAAATAAAAATTAAGAGTGGCTCCTCAACTCCACTTGCAGAAGGGAAAGGTTTCAGTTTTGTATTGAGTAAATGTATTGCTTCCACAAAGTGGTAGCATTAAGAGAAAGTCTCTATCAAGCCACAAAACTGTCCTGTATGTAGCTGGGAAGGAATGAAGTCTGGGGAAATGGGGAGGAAGTGCCGAAAATTGAATCAGAACACTATAAAACCAGAATCGAGTGCCATTTTAGTCCCTTTTTGGTAATTTAAAGAGAGAATTTTGAGATCACTCAGTCCTTTCCCCCTTTCCACCTTTTCCCCTTTCCCCTTAACAACAATCAGTTCTTCTCACGTGCCCTGTTAGAGACTTTGTTCTGTTTCTTTGTAGTCTCTGGCACATTCAGGGTCCTTGCCTTTACTTCTTATAGCTGGTATTAACAGCCATTTTTCAGGAAACTTTCTGTAGAGACATCCTCACAGAAATGCTCTAAGAAGTCTGCTACTCATGAGAGAATTATCAAGCAGGGAGAACAGCACAGCAGGCAAGCATTTCAAAATGGAGTCAAAGCTGTAGCGAAACATTTGCCTCAAGCTAAAATAAGCCAGGTAGACTAGAACTAAAGCAATCACATGGTGCAGACACATGCTGCGGAGATGTAGCATTGCTATTTTATCATAAAAACTTCCACACTTCATTGTGTAACGTAAAAAGGCATCTGCTACTCAGCACTATCATTCTCTACTCTCTCATGGCAGATTAGCACCATGTACTGGCTCAGGGCTCCCCAGGTATCATCCAGGTACACACACATATAAAGTCATGCAGAGTGAACCCATTGCATGCTGGATTTATCAGACATACTGTTCGTACGGAAGTTGATTCTACAGGGAATGCATCTGTGTTTCCATCTGGACCTGTAATCTAGTCTATTAGATGGACATTTAGGTTATATGCAGTTCTCCTGGGGCAAGTCTGTCCCACCCAGAGCGTTCAGGCTATGTACGTGTGACATACCTGTGGCTGACACCTGTAAAAGAGCTGTCCAGACCTCTGGATTTTGGGTAGTCCACTCAGACTTAGTGTTCCAAGTGGAAGCCTGCTTATGTTGAAATCCCAGGGGAGTAGCTAAATGCCTTAGCTCTTCCTGAACAAAATGTATGAGAGACAAGATGTCATGCCAGGAAAATTCAGATTCATCATAACTTTATCCTGGGAGAAACAGGTTAATCATTTAATTTACCCATGTTCTATATATTCACTATCTTTCTGATTTCAGACAAATTTTCAATTTTTCTTATTTTTAAGTTCTGCTGCCTTCTTTATCTCCCCTATTTGTTTTTAACCAAAACTATTGCTACAGGAGTTTTGGCCAGAGTGCCCATCAGGGCAGCGCAGGTGAAACATGCTGAGCTTCAGCTGAAATTAATGAGGGCTTTCCACAGCAGCAGGAATCCTGGCATGCTTGTGTGGCTCCACTTAGGAGCTGAATGGTGGCTTTTAAGCCAGAGCCCTGGTGTCCAGCTCCTCTCAGGCAGTAGGAGTGCAATCTTTTTCTCTCCATTAAAAGTGCTCTCCTCATCCTGTGTGTAGACCTGTTGTTGCATGGTGGAAAGGGAAGAAAGCCCTGTACACTTCTCCAGGCTTTCTTAAGCATCCTGCTTCCCCGTCGTGAGAGTAAGAGTGAAGAAATAGTTTCTGAATGACCTAAAATACAGGGATTGCTGCTGACCCCCTCAACTGGCTGCTTGCAGGAAGGAAAAGTCTGCAGCTGAGAGATGTCAGAAGGGTAGCTGGGGTTGTTTTTCTCCTTTTAGTTGGCAGTATAGAGGCATAATAGCACTTGAGCATATATCTTTCGGACAATATTTAAAAACATCATCACCAGTTAGCCCTGGAGAGAAAGACTTGTACTGTTTTACTGTAATGTATACATATGTTCTTTCTGCCTGGCAGATGAAAACAATTGTTTGTTTTAATTGTGCAGCAAAGGAGGAAGAAGTATGTATAAATACTTACTTTTACCACCTTTAACCATCCTGACCATATATAAGGAGATGCTGGCATTTGAGAGCAATTGAACGTGTTCTGGTCGTACTCTAAATAGATGATGAGAGTAGTAGTCGTTTCTAAGATTCCCATTCTTAAATGTTACAACAGTACTTGAAATGACTCAAAGTTCAGTGTAAATGTTACGTGCTGGCTGCTCTGTGTTGATATTACTGTGGCATATTTTCCAGTAGCAAAGCAAATAATTACCCCATGGGAAGAGGTTATTTTGTTAATAAAGAGCATACAGTGCCAGTTCATCCAATATAAACCTATTGCATCTGTCTGTCTAGACAGCACATATACTCCATAGGGCCATGGCCTCATAAATTCTAATAATCTGGCCAGGGTAAGGGTGGTTGTTAAGTGGCTGGAAACCTGGAACAATGCAGGAAGAGATGATTCAATAGTTGTGCTTCTTCCTCAAATTCACCAGTGATCCAAAGTAGCTGTAGGGGATAGTCTGCCTCTGGACATGCTGCCAGATGAATAACATTTAAAACAAAAGCCCTGATGAACAACAGACATAACATAGTCTCATATGCCTTGCCATGAGAGTGGAGTTTCCTACCCATCCTAGTGAGGATAATTGTATTAATGCCCGTCTCAAGTTCTCCTTCCAGTCAAACTGAACATGATGCAGTATAATTCTGTGAGAAGAGGTGAGGATGTCACTGAGAGGATGAGGGGGAGACTGGAGCCCAGGTGCCTGGCAGGCCACCAGGCCAGTTCACTCTGTGAATGCAAGGAGGGAGACCTGATTATCAAGAGTAGAGTGATGAGCCCTTTTAAATCAATTCACAGTGATCCAGACAACATTAACAGAGATGTTTGAGCCCCTGAACTTCTTGCTACTTAATGATGAAAGGAACAAAAGTGCCAGCAAATTTGGAGAGCATCCAAAGCCCAGAGACACACAAGTTTTGATTTGGCATTTGCCCAAATGTGAGACATGAGGAGGGAGGGAGGAAGGATGTAATGGGATGGCAGTAAGGTTCAAAAGAAATCCATAAATTAAGATGGTTCCTTTCCTAATAGGACCAATGGGGATGAGTTTCATTTTTCTAGAAGACGCAGCTTTGCAAAATCTGTGACGCTCTCTTGGGCTGTGGCTTCTTAGGGCTGCTTCTTCTTCCTTCCATCTGTCATTCAGTCATCAGATGAAAGCGTAGCTGCCACAAGCTTGGAAGTGAAGCTTCCCTTACCTTAAAAGTACTATTTCTCACCCCCCTTTGTCATGTTTTGAATCACTCTGACAAGCAAAACTGCTAACCTTAGCTCTCCTCCTCCTAATTAGGCAACAGCATTAAAACTCTTTATTAATGCCATCTCTCGGGGGGGGAGCAGATATATATACTTTCACAGAGTAATTGCTTTCTGGCCCTCATTTTAATTGGAGTCAGTGGGGAGCCTGTGGAATTCCACTGCCTTCATCTCCCACTGGCTCATTTGGCCTGTGACACAAATTTAGAAACAGGGAACTACTTTCCAGATCTGCATCTGGAGATGTAAGTGAGGGGAAAAAGCCCAACAACATCTCTGAGATGTAAGAGGAATTAGACTGGGAGAAAACAAAGTCTTTCACTTTGGTTCCTCCTTTCACTGGGAGAAAAAAAAAAAAAAAAAGGAACAAACTGGTGGAAAAGCTTTCCAGCAGTTCTGTTTTCTGGCTTTTGTCTAATGCGGTGCAGCTTGTAACTAGGTTAACCAGATTCTGAAGGAGGTTAAAGACCATTTGAGGCTAAGCTTAAATGTTAGTTAAGGTTACACCTATTTTGCAGAAATGACTCTTAGTTTTCTGGGTCCTCAGAGTCTCAAACAAAGTGTGTAGAGAGAGATAACATCATGGCACAAAGGAAACGCAATACACAATGTTACAAACCCGAATATGAAAGGAACTGCTTCTTCCAATTCAGATTTTGGCAACCTTGGCTTCAGAAAAATGTTTTAGTTTTATTGAACATTCACATTTCAGTGGAAATGGACCCTCTCTGAGGAGCGGAAGGAAACCATTTGCCAGAAGAAAACATTTCTGTCAAAGAAACTCCAACACACCAACAGGTTGGAAGAATATCTGTTCATGCTTGATTACACAAAATATAGTTGGGGGGGGGGGAGGGGGGATTATGCTTGGAGACAATATGTTTTTGAGATATATGCTTTAGCTAGATATTTCAAATGAAATGAATAATCGTGAAATGGTAACAGTATTGTTATTATCAGTCTTCAGAGTTAATATATGCTAAGGTGGATGAAATAATTCATATCCATCCAAGTTATTGTTTCAGACAGTGACTGCAGACACTTCTACTCTGTATAGTGTTACAATTAATGTTTTCTAAATTATAGTCATAATCATAAGGACTAGAAACTATAATTATTCAAAAAAGTGTGCAGATACGACAGCATGAAAAGAAATTCTGTCTCATTTCAACACTTAAAGATAAGAAGTATTGTTCAATTCTTTTTGTATTAAAGCAGACATAACTTCATAAAACTGCAGGAATATAATTGCCTTTTTTGAAGCTTTTTTTTTTCAACATCTCACAGTTTTGACAGTTTTCAGTTAATTCCACTAGAACTTACATCCATCCTTCATTCTTCTTTTTCTCCTTTCTCCGTAAGCCTAGCTACTGGAGCAGTTTCACAACAACCTATAAATTCCCCAGTGCCACACACACAGATACATGAGCCTCTACACCTGAGTGCCATTTGGTGGTAATTGTGGTGCTAATATTTTCCTTCTTGTCTCTGATAAAAGGCTGATTATTGTTGCCACCTCTATGCACAGTTGGGTGTTTCTAGAGAGGACAGCAGCTCCTCAGGACATCTCTCTAATTAGGCTGATTGGTTCACAGTGCCAAGCCAACCTGATTGAGGTGTGCTTGGCTCTGTGTCCTTATTTCTAACTGCTTTCACCCTGTGTTAAATGAACCTTTGCTGAGGGTCTTTGTGAACCACTCTTCCAGCTAGAAGCAAAGATGCATGACCAATGTAATGTGAAGAAGTAAAATCTGTCCTGCTGACACACTGTGGGTAAGTATGCCACAAACACACTGAGGTCTTAGTTTTAAGTTGTGGCCGAATTGAGAGAAAATACGGCTGTGGGGTTTGTAGATTAAGGACTTGGAAAGACCTTTACATAACAGTAATCTGTACATGGAGATTAGTGCAGGTTGATTAATCTGGTTTTCCATTTAAAGGTGGTTTGGCCATCCCAGATTACAATGCAGATTTAAAGCAAAAGGTATAAACAAAAGACCTGAGAGGACTGTGCTTGTTTCAGAGGCTGTGAGGCCATAGCAGATGTAGTTTTGGGCCCCAGCCCTTTTATAATTCAGTGATCCCATTCAGTTCTCTTCCAGGGACTGAGACATTTGCTTAGGACCATTGACCTCAGAAGTGCAGCTTCCAGTGTTGCATAAGAAATAGATTTTGTAGTAGCAGCAGAATGAAAACACAAGGAGAGTACTCTTGATAAGTTACACTGGAGCAATGAGAAGGATGGGGTAGGGTTGTGCCTGGAATGAGCTGTCTAACTTCTGGGCTGCAAAATCAAGGGGGAAGCAGGAGAAAGGAGGAGGCTACGTGATGTGTAGCAGAATTCAGATGTTGGTTTGTCTTTTAAATCCCAAATTTTGAGATGTTTAGATTTGTGAGATTTATTCACTCCATAGTAGTGGCCCAGGAGCTAATTCTCTGCTGGCTGTAATTCTTGTAATCAAAACAATTAGTACAACATGCCATGCCCAGAAAAGCATTTGCAGCAATCATATATATATGTGTGTGTGTGTGTGTAAAAAAATAAGATTTTGAACTCTCCTAAATGTGGGATTGTCCTACTCACAAAGAAAAGGTAGCTCTCACATTACAGCCTTTAAATTATCCATTGACTTTGACAAGCAGTCACAGGAATGCTGTGATAACATTGAAGTTAATATGGGCAAATGTTCTTTTTTGTTGACCCTTGTAAGGAAAATGGCTCTAAGCATCTGGAAACCTAAAACTACCAGGTGCTCTACTGAGTTCAAGTTCTGCTATGGTTAAGTCACAGTTAATGTCAAGTGCATCAAAATTTTCAGAAATCATGTTCCTCTAAACCAGATGAAGCACCTGACAGATTTACATCAAAATCACAGACACATTTTGCAGTTTCATTTGATTGCATGTGAGACTGTTTCATAATCCGATACTCTGCCGTGCAAATTTAGAATGCTGCCATTAGCTTTGAAAGCACTGCAGTGAATTCCACCATCCATGTATCTGACCCAGCAAAACTAAACCCAAACCCCACATTCCTTGTCAAGATCCGTGTTCTTAATATTCTGCTCTTTTAGCTTCATTTATTCTTAAGGGATTAAAAAAAATATATCAAATTGTTCCATTTTGGAAGACAAGGAAGCTGATACAGCTGCAGCACTGCAACATTTTCCATTTCAAATATGCATCGGTATGTACAGCTGACATCCAAGAAGAATTTTACATTCAGAATTAAAAGCTCATTTGAACACAGTATACCCAGTGCATTCCCTCCTTTTATAGAAAGACCATTGCTCGTGAGCAGTGGCCTAGAAAAAGGCTTACTTCAGACACACAACAGATAAGAAAGCAAAGCACTTCCACAAGCACAATCCTTCCTCCTTTCATGAGCTTGCATGGCTTGATCAAGCTCTAATGACTCACAGGTTTGAAAGGCTTTGTCCACATCATAAATGATAAGCACTGGAGAGATTTGTCTGAAGAGATGAAATAAATTATGCACAACCATTCCAAAGGCCAAGGTGGAGTGTGGGTGGGAGAGAGTAGTTTGTGCTGGTCTAAGAGTGAGGGAATGAGGAGATATGTTTGATGGTTCAATAAGAAGATATAGGTATTAGCCTTCAGAGTCTAATGTCTTCATGCCAACGTGACTAAAGCATTACAGCTGAAAAACTGGGCTGAGGAAAGGCTCAACAGTCATTGATAGGATAATTTACATTGTTGGTTTAGAATTTCAAGGAGTAAAAAACCACCTACTCCCCTTCAGTTTGAATGGCAGACCTTCATGTAGCATCAAGCCAAAATAGCCAATGAGTCTATGGTGGGTATGTGTTCATTTCTAATAAACAGGAAGCAGTTACTCTTCTCACCTCCACCTAGGTAGGCAGCTAATCAGTGACCAAACCCTAGCTTTCTCCTAAACATGTTCTGAAACCTGCCTGCAGTCCATTCCTGAGTCCACATGGTGTGTACACAGGCACACAGGTTTTGTGTAGACAAGTCACTCTATAACTCCATGCGCTTTCCTTCCCCATCTGGGGAAGAAGGGAAGATTTTCTGGCCACAGCGCAAAAGGGCACGCTCACATACATTCACAACCTGTCCCCCAAGAGCCCTTACTGTTGATGGCTCTCTACCGCATTTGCAATGAGTCTTTAACATAGGCCAAAACACCAGCAGTGACCTCAATGATCAGCAATTTGCCTCCTCCATGTTGGGAAAACCTACCCAGCTGGTTACAATGCTGCCTAAGCTGACTACCATGCTTCTCTACATCTGCCACTAAATCCCAATAGAGATTGTAGTATAGTGGTACTCTCTGAGTAAAAAAATAGTAATTAAATTTGTTGGAGAGTCTTGACAAACTATTTGATAGATAAGGCCCCCAATATCAAAGCTAGCCTTATGAGGAATACATAAATCGTTTACATGTCCAGGACTGACAGTGGAATATGAGTTGATAACTAAGGTGACTAATTAAAGCAGAAAATCCTCATTTCCTGAACTAATGTGTAACATTTGAAGGGAATTAATAGGAACCCCTGAGGCTGAAATAGGGACATGGCTTTTAAACTGTGCTAAAATGCATTGGAATAGTTACACTTCTTTGTGAGACAGGCTATACAGAAAAATACAGAAAATAGGAACATGTTGCTAAACACAGGGATTGTCCTTTCTGAGTAGGAATGTCTGACAGCTAAGATGAATTGGTTCGGCTTTGTCGTTTAAAATAGTAACTGATATTTTGTCAAGTTGCTCCCTCATGGGAAGACTCTTGCAAAATGAGAGCGATGATTCTATTAATTTGTGTCTCTTCTGTGGTCTCAGGTGATGTAGTTAATAGAGTTTCTGTAATGTCAGGTTAATACTTATTCCTTCTCTTGGTGCATTCTTCTATAAATTTACCCTCAGCTCATATTATACCCTCTGGTAGTAGAGAAGTTGAAAGTTGAGAATGGAGACTTTAGGCTTGATCTAAAAAAAAAATTATAAGAGCTATCAAAATGAAACTTCCACATTTGTCTTCAGATGCAACTTGGGTTCTGGCTAACATGCTTTCCAATGCTACTTCATGCCTCTAAACCCATTTGTGTAAATTAACACAGCTCTCTAAATTCAGTTGAACTATGGCTGTGTAACCCAGCTGAATACTAGCCAATATTGGGCCAGCCCAACACCTGGACATGTCACAGAATTTGCCCTCTTGCATTCTCCTTTGTCTCCCCTTTCCTTTTTTTGTTCTTTTTTTTCTTTTTCTTTTTTCTTTTTTCTTTTTTTTCTTTTTTCTTTTTTTTCTTTTTTCTTTTTTTTCTTTTTTTCTTTTTTTTCTTTTTTTCTTTTTTTTCTTTTTTTTTCTTTTTTTTTTCTTTTTTTTTCTTTTTTGAGTGCTGAATTTTTAAAGGAAAAAAGTGTGAAGAGCACAGTCCCATAGCATCTTGACTTGTGAGAATGACAAGGTATTTCAGCAGGAAACCTTGGGACAAAGTTGCCCAATGCAAACCTGCTCTTGACTTGGATAATGCTTCCCAAGAGGCCTGAAGAAATAGCTGGTCCTCAGTCCAGGGAGCCTCTAGGTGGAACACAGAGAGAAGCCTAGTAATACTGGCCATCAGAAGATCTCCTAACTCAGCTGTTTCTTTTCTTGAATTAGGTGAAACAAGCCGAACACCTATGCAGGGAAAACATAGGTTTTCAGGAAGGCATTCCACCTAAACTCTAATTTCTGCTTTATGTATCAATCACAATTGATGAGCTTAAATAGTTAACAGAGCAGTTACTGATATTCTTCATGGCTCTAGGAATTTGTGAGTGGTCTTCTCAGAGGTAAACTGAATACTGGTATAAAACTGTATTTCACAAAGTAATTTTGTATGTTTCCAGGGATGCTTCTCTCACAGTGACTGAAAGAAAAAAATAACCAGGGTAATTTGGTACAGTCAGATGGTACAAGAAGTGCTGGAAAGAGGTAAGCATTTGAAAGTAATATACACCAGGATTATTTTTTCCTTTTTTCATACCTCTTCGAAAAAAATGCCACAGTTAAAACACAGTCAATATTGATGCTGATCTCTCAGGCTAACATTGTCGTGAGTGAAAACTTCAAGGAAGTTTGGCTGTATTCCCTTTTTCAGTTCTGTGCTCTTTTAGGAATTTTAATTTTTTCTTGGATAATTAGATCTCTGACATTAGATGCATATAATTAACAGGGAAAACGGTTTGCATTGCTGATTGTAATAGCACTGTCTGATCTGTTTGCCAGATAACTGTTATGGCCTGGTTTTTCAGAATCATTTTATTCCCACAGATAAGCAGCAGACATGCCTAACTGGAACCACCCGGATTTGTTTGCAGGGATGAAATCCTGGGACCTTTTACTGATTTCAGTGGTCCCAGGATTTTGCATGCATCCTCAAAATTTCCCTTTAAGATAATCCTCTTTCAAAATATTTATTGGTTTGGTAGTTGAACATGAATGACTCCCCCTTGCCAATAGAATAATAGGGCTGAAATTCAATGTGCAAAGCTGTATTGCTCAGGGAAGATGTTTTTTAGAATTGGCACAGAAGTTTTTACTGTCATTTTCAAAATGTGCCTCTCCTGGTGGGAGGGAGATGTTTTCTCTTTAAACTAAAAATTAGCTTTATCTGTCTTTTGTTAACTAAAATTCAGGACTCTGGTGTCTTTTCATTCATGTCTTCTGGAAAATTGTCCCCAAGTCTTTTTTAATAGCCTATTTACCAGCTGCTAAGCAAACAACACCTAGCAATAAAGGACTGGAAAAAAAATGGTTGCTGCTGCTTGTTATCTTGTCTTTTATGCTACTTACAGCTTTTTGCATTTAGATCAGATAGAGTTTTGGTTCAGTAGAATAAAGCTTTCAATCCTGACTTTTTAAGGAGCAAAAAAAATGGACATGAGGTGCCTGAAGCCAGTACCAGATTACTTATATTCTTTTTCCTGAGCATAGGGTCCAGCAATAATTTTTACGTGCCTAATAATGAAAAAATAATAATAACAAGGAAAATGGTCCTAACCTGTTTTGGACCAAAATGGTGTTAGGATTTTCAGTTAAGTGCTCTATTATAGTCCAGCTTTTCTGTCCAGGTCAAAGGAAGGCAGCTTTCACATCTGTGGGAGATAAGTCTATGAAGCATTTTTGAAAAATCCCATGAAGATCTGAGCACAGTGTCTTTCAGTTCATGGAGAAATGGCTTTTAAGACATATTGCAAGCATCCTTATAACTCCACTGGGTGCAATGGGATTAAAAAAAAAAAAAACAAAACCAACAAAAGTCAAAACCTTTACCAACTATCTGCAGTTAAAGCATATCATTCACAGCTCTTCACATTCTATGCTTTTCTATGTGGAAGATAAAAATAGATTTCCTACACAAAGCTCTCATTAGGGGGTCACACAAATACACAGCAGACATTTTTTTCTAAATCAGATCATTCTCTACACTACTTCTTTTGATGTATGGAGTCATTACTGCAGTGATCTTTCCCCTATCTTTCCTGAGCATTACTACCTATTGTCTGTCATTCAACATGACTACAATATATGAAGCCATTACTGTGCTACATATGCAGCAAATGAACATGTATACATATGTATATATATTTTTAAAAGCACTGTTTAGCTCCTACTTTTTTACTTCACTGTCTTTGTTTAAGCTTTCAATCTTGAAAATACCATTGTGGGTTGGGGTTTTTTTTTTAGTTTTTAAAAATGTTTTTATACTTCTTCCTCTGGTTTCTAATAGTCAGTGCAGAAAAGCAGAACTTTGTTTATCATAACAGAATGGGTGGTGGAGGGGAGCTGAGGGGAAAGCAAAGGGAAAATTTTGGTGATAAAATCTTTGAACACAGCCAAATATTGCATAAGTTAGATTTACAGTGCCGCTGGGATTAAGTAGACACATATCCGCTTATTTTAAAATTATTATTTGTTTTACTGTAATACCTAAGACCAGACAGAAATAGCTGCTAGATGCTGTACAAACTCAAAATAGAAGGACAATACCTAGCCTGAAAAGCTCACAATTTAGACACAAACTTTCTGTGTTTGCGGGAGTTCATATCCAAGGGCTGGTCACATCCCCTTGGAAAGACAATCTCATCTTTTGTATTCCAGGTTGATTACTAGTACTTTCCTTCTCATATTTTCTTGTGAATCAAAGAAAGATTTTTTTCTGACTGAAGTTATATCTTCCTAATGTCTGCATCTCTTGAATGTTCTGATTGTGTGACTACCAAGTCTGCGGATTTCCTTGTATCTGGGATCCCAGAAGAATGCCCCAGTTTGAAACAATCCCTGACATTATGAGACAATGGCTATCCCTTCTGCCATAAACTGCTGCTTTCTTTCATTGTTGGTCTGCTGAATTTACGTATGTCCAACCACCTGTGCTCAGGTGGTTCTTTTAGTTCTGCTTTGGCTAAATTAAAGAACTCTAAATATTAGCCCTCCCTAGGAATTTGTAGTAACTTGTTTTTCCTCCAGATTTCAGCCATCCTGATGCTCATTGCTCAGTAGTCTTTTCTTTCCTCATGGTCTAGTAAAAGAGACTAATAAGACACAGAAGTATCATGGACTACAACATGAAAATAGAATTTTAAGATCATATGGATATATATTAGCTAAATCACCATTCATGTAACTTTAAGTGTACCAAAATGAATTTGACCAATTATATGGATAAATCTGCAACATATTTCAGTATCCTGCTTACTCGAAGTCTGAAACCACAGAGCTCAGTTATTATGTATTTGAATTTGAGATAACCCATTCCATGGAAACAGCAGGAGAGGTCCAGCTCTTACGGGGTCCGGTGTGCAGTCCCTTTCTGCCTGAACACTTCAGACACTCTGAACCACCAGAATGACAATTATAGAGTGTTATTACTGCAGGTGGTATGACTAACAAACATAAGGAAACCTTAAGTGATTTTTTTTTTCTTAAATCCAATGAAGAATAGAAATAGAAATGAATACAGAAGATAAAGGCACTCATACTTTGGACAATTTTCCCCTCACTTCTCTTTTATTTCTCTTCTGACATTTGTTCTTCTAAAAATCTTGACCGCTTTGAATAATAAGAAGCAGTGACTCTAGAATGCTATGTGTTGAGATTTCAAGGGGAAGTAAGTGATCATATTCTTCCCTATTGCTTTAAGCAACAATATACAACAGTGGTATGCACTGGAGCACTTTAAAAAATGGATGTTATTTCTATGAAGAAATCTGGTTGGAAAGGTTCTTGACTACAATGCTTACTGGTTTTATCACTGCTTGTAGACTTAATAGTGAGATCTGATTTTTTTCTATCTAAATTGACCTGAAACCTTTTAAATAGGTATTGATTATATTTGATAGGCTCATAGGATAGTGATAGTCTTGTCTTTACGAAGAAGACAAACTTATCCTCTTATTATCATTTTGCACTGGACTCTAAGACTTTTTATTGCTTTAAAGAAAATAATAAAAATCATTACAGTGTTTTACTCTTGCAGTGTTTTTAAGGTTTACCCTTATTTTTTGCTCAATTCAAATTTTACTTCCCATTTTTATTTTGAACTGGTAACTATGTAGAGAGATAACAACCCAGCTACCATCAATATCTTTCAAATTTTGCATCTTAAAAAGATTCAAGTAACAAACCCAATATATATGGGCTGTAAGGTATTCACTTTCCCATCAGACTTATAACAGGCTGAGCATTTATTTTGTTTATTCTTGTTTGAGAGCTGTAATAGAACATTATAATAAGTTACATAATTGTGGGCAACCCTCCTCATACACACTTCTATTCCAGTTGACACATGCACTAATCTGATAGCGTGGAATGGTAATCTTGATAATGATAATTTCTGATATTTCTACAAAGTTTTTCATCCCGTAGAGTCCAAAGGCATTTAAAAGATTTGCTGTGCATAACTGAGTTCTACCACACTCTGTAGAAAAGCCCCGCTTTCCTGACAAAGGTCATTGGCGCACTGAGAAATCCTGTTTTCTTCCAAAGCAAAATATGATAGCACAACTGTTGCAGGTTTGCAGTTGACATGAGATTTATTTTGCATTCAGCATGCATGTTGTGCCTAAATATTACAGTGACAGGCACACTGTAACTACCTAAGATGGGAAACACTGTGCATGCACAGCCTTTTAAAAATTGGTGCATAGCCATAAGATATCTGTATGAAAAAAATTGCATATACATATCCTTGTGTTCACCACCAGCTATGCTGGGAATGTTTGCCAGTTCTTATTTTGGATTCTATTTACAGTCTAAGCAAAATGTTGCTCTCAATGCATTTTCCCTGACATTAGTTAAGAAATAGCTCATGATGACTGTATTCAATACCAGAGTGAATGGAGAAAATGGGAACCTGAGGCAAATCCAGTAAAGCCCTGTGAGCTGTAATACCCAGCTCATGCCTGGAAAGGCTAACAACCACACAAAGGAATTTAAGGGGCAATTCAGGTCAAGGAAGATCTAGGAAAGAAAGGGGCGACTGAAAGCTCTGTCCTATCAAAAGCCTTTCAGAAAAAAAAAAAAAGCCCAAGATCCAGTGTGGTGACCCTGTGGGGGATTCCTCCCACCCCAGAAAAGGCTGAGGAAAAAAGGTAGATTTTGCTGGCTGAGATGGTATGATTATATGACACCCTTCTGGCTGATACTGAGAGCCATCAGGAAGAGTCTTAATGACTATCCAAGGAAAGAGAAGTGAGGTTAAAGCAGAGTCCAGAAAGAGTGGAGGAGACGATGTTAATTATCGTATCTTTGTTATCTCTTTAAATATTTGGAGCATGGATACCCTGAAAGGATTTAGTGCATGGCTAAATCCCCATTGCAGCAACCCATTGAACTGGTTCAGGGCATTCCTGCTGCAGTCATATTGAACCGAGTCAGTAAATGGCAGGAATTTCTAGGAGCATCTGTGAGTTGCAGGAAATGGTGCTACTGATTCCACGGGCTTCTTCTTTTTATATCGCATTTCTATAAAAAGTGAGAAGGCATCATATTGCCAGCGGAGATGTAAAATCAGGTCAGGACTGTCGCTGGTTATTTAAAGGTATTGCAATGCTTTTTGTAAGACTGAACATATTACATGCTGTATCTTGGCTAAATTCCATCTTTTGTAGTTACATCCTCTTTCCCCTTCTCAAACATTCTTGCTGTCACAATAGGAGGCAGCATTCTTCTTTCTCCTGGTCTAGATATCTGGGTAGCAGTGTTTCAATCTCATAGTGATGTCTCTGAAAGACAGATTCAAGTTGCCCAAGATGCAGTGTGATCTCTGCATCACTCCCTGTAGCATTGCTGTAGATGGAGAGAAAGAGGGTTTTGAAATTAATACTTAGGCAGAGGTTCCAATTTTCACCCTGCTTAAGTACAAGCACAAATCTGTTGGTTTGGCTTCCTCCACCGTTACTGTTTGCTACAGTATAATCACTCCCTGGAGCAGTGCAAGGCTTAATACTTTAAAAAGTACTTTGAGATAATTTTAGTCAAAATGCAAACCACCAGTATCCCATTAGTACTGGGAATGCTTTCACATTAGTACTGGGAATGCTTTCAGAGCATTGACCAGCTTGTGCTCGTAGCTTGACGAGCTGGTGATTGTAGCCCTTAGGTGGCATTTTGATAAGCAGAATCCGAGGGGGTTGTTACTATGTTAGCTGCTCGATGAACTGCCAAGATTGTACTGAAAGCAAGCAAGGGGGGCGTGACTATAAACAAAAAGCCCCAGCCACCTCACACAATTTTAATATTGTTTTCTCTGTGGGTACAATATTTGCTGGCGAGAAGTGCCCACAAGTCTGTTACTTGGAACCACAGGCAGATACTCCACCAGAGCAATGGTCTGGTCTTTGCAGTCTAGTAGCCAGCTGGGAGTGACAGCAGATACTGGAGAGGAGAGCCTAGGGAAGACTTCCACCAATACATCTGGCCAAATGCACCATGCCAAAAGTAAAATGCCCATCACAAATGGCACTAGAAGGGTATCCTGTTGCCAGTTTCCACAAAGACAAAATTGAATTGACTAAGAAATGAAGTTACAATTTCTCACCTGGAACACTCACAAATTGGGCTGAGGGACTTGGGGAGAGGCTGATCAAGTTTCATTGTAGGTGCCAGAACTACAACCTTTTTCCTGTGTCTAATAGTTTTCTGTGGTGCTCAGCCTGCATCCTCTTGGAAGTTGGACTCTCAGTAGGCTTAATTCCTCTTTCCTTCGAGGACTCTGCTTTGGTGGCAACCACCCTGATTCCTCACTGCTTTGTATATTTCGAGAGAGAGGTATGTCATGATTTAAACCAGTGCCATTTATCAGTAGTATTGTCTCTATATGCTCCCTTATACCCTCTTTGCTGAGGAGTATGGGATGGTTTATGCACCAGACAGTGAATAATGACACCTATAGCTCCCTCCCTCCTTTTTACTTCTTCTTTTTCTCTAGTAAATACATGGGGGTCTAAACAGGAATAACACCTTTTGATAAGTACTGATTTCATATCTTTCCTTTGGTAAAATCCAGCTCTACTCATGTACCTCTTTTGCAGAAAGGTGCTCAAATATTTCAGAGGAATGTCTGTACCAGAGAAAGAAGGCAAAAGAACATGGCATGGGCCAAAACCCCTACATCAGCTTAATCTTGCCACCGTGGATCTCTACAGCACATAGGACTTGGCAGTACAGCAGTGTGTATATATACCTGGTGTCAGGAGCCTCTAGGACACTCTTGTCATGCTGGCTGCAGCCAGAGCTTAGAAAGAACTGCTGGAGCCCCGGCGCAGAGGACTGCTCTGCATCACACCCTGTCACCTTTGTGTGCAGGGCCAGGGACTGGGAGGGAGGGAGGACGGACAAGGCGTAGCACCTGTGCGATCAGCCTTGGACCACTGCGCAGAGGAATGCTTGACGGTGCCTCCAGGCAACATTCAAGCGCCTTTATGTGATGCAACAACTTCAGCCGGGGGCTGAGCATCGGCTCTCATGTTTTATTCATCCAAATTGCCTTTCTCCACTCCAGAAATCTACACTCATCTCTTCACTAGAGAATCTGTTCAATTTCCTCTTGTTTAGCCCTGTGCTGCAGTGCTCACATTTCCGCCAAGTACCCTCACTTAGAGACTGATAGGCAGTAATCACAAGTCCAGCTTCTCAGGAGTGAAGCATGGGAGAGAGAGGGAGATGCAAGTTCATCGAATTCAGTCTGTTTTGTTATACCAAATATTTGATTTTCAATAGCCAGCTCCTGTGGAAGGAAATAAAAATGTAAGAAATCCAGCTTTTCCATTTTGCTTTTTTGGTAAGATTTTAGGTTTGACTCATCTTTCCCAGGCTAATTGTCAAGAAACTGACAGATCAGTCGTGATTGACAAGTGAGTAATTGGGAGAAGAGAGGGAGTGCAGCAGGTGTCAGTACTAATTTGGTAAAACAACAACAACAAAAAAAGAGTAGAGTGGTATGATAGTCACTTACACAGTCATGACGTTACAAGCTTTTCATACAAAATCTGTGCAGGATTTTACAACACTTAGAGCATTAACTATTAACCAGCCACTGCAGGTCCATTTCAAAGGTGATCTACAAGTGCACCAGAAGAAGAGGTTTTTGAGCCTCTTAACAGGAAAGACTGGTTCACAACACTGCTGGGGAACTGAACAAAAATTAGTTTGATGGCTGTCACCTGTCACACTGCTGGGCACACAGAACAGTCCTTGCAGGGGGGTAGATGCCATGCCCTGGCCCTGACTTGGCTGTGCTAGGCTGGACCATCAGGGAAGGATACCACTGCCAGAGCTGGAGCATTCAATCACTGTCACCCTGCCAAGATCTCTGTTGCCCACAGCTGCCCTAATTCTCCCAAACTGTGACTCCGCCCAGTCCCCGCTCATTGCTAAGAGGCTGATTTTACAGCAAAGCCAACATCTCACTTGCTGACTGGAAGAAATGAGCTTTGCACCTGGAGAATTCCTCCAGCTCTGAAGAAAACAGTCTAAGATACTGCTGTATTTTGGAAATCTAACCCTTGGAAATAAATTCTTTTACTTACCTGCCAAATCGGCCCCTCTGAGCTCTATATTTCTTTTCTTCAACCTCAGTTGTCACTGACACTGCCTCAACAGCAACCAGTGCTTTTGTTTTGATCTCTGTAATAGTGTTAGCGACTACAGGCCAAATAAGGTTCTACTGGCAGACTCCTAAGACACACGTTTGCTCTGAAGGAGCTGTACAAATAGCATTGCAGCATTTCATGTTTATTGTCTGCTAAATATTTCAGTATCTTATGTGCTCTATTTCAAAGAAATAAAGCTTTTTTTCCCCATCTAACTGCCAGTCCTGAAAATTCACCAGGGATTCAAAGAAAAGCTTATTTTTTTTTCTGGCTTCTGTGTAGTTATTAAGAATACGGAGGCTGCAGGACAATTTCTTCTCTGGCTTTCATCCCTATAACCCCTACTATCTTGAAAACTTGCCTTCACTTTCATGCATGGATTATCTGAGGTGGAGGGGGCCTGCAAGGCAGCTCCAGGTAGCAGTTGTGTTTCAAAGGGATGGGGCTGGAAGGGAAGCCGGTACCCTCTCCCAGAACTACAAGGTACTGAAGCTCCTCTCTGACTCAGACCCAAGCAAATCACCTCCAAACACCTGTACCTCCAGTATAGATCAACTAAGGGACAATTTTTTTCTTCTCGCTTTCCAGGATCTAAGTATTGCTTATTGGAAACATGTTTGGGTTGTTTTTTTCTGTTTTCTTTAAATGAAAGAGGCGTCTCCACCAGCCATATGGAGCGGCTCCCGCCCTGCAAAGCATATATCTGGTGGGGACTGCATCCATTCAACCTTTCACAATACGGACCTTAATGCAGCAAGGAAGAGAGCTGACAAGCACCTTTGCAGATTTAAATCAGAGGCAAAACCTCGAGCAATATGAAGTGATCTGAGCCAGCCAGCAAAGTCGTGCTGACCTTCTGCTGGTATTACCACAGCCCCGAGCGTGACTTCAGGTGCTGCATCCTCGGGAATGACAGCACTGGGGGAAGCCAGCAGGCCCTTCCCGGTGGCTGCCTCTGCCCTGCTGCTGCCCGATGGAGTGTTATCACTATGACAACCTACAGGTATAGGATGCACACAGCAGTGGGAGCTCCTGCTGACCCTGATTGCGTGTGCATGGCTCAGCGCTGGGCTTCCCTGCCTGGGAGGGGAGCAAAGAACACGTGGATCCACAGGTGACTCTCCCCTGACTCCGTCCTGTCACTTGCTAGCAAGTTCGGGATTTAAGGCAAGGTGGGAGCTTTGGAGACACTGGGTAGCTAGGATTTTAAATAATCTTCTCTGGGACAAGGTAAGGGAAGACTCATTTTTCTTCCCTGTTTCTAGAGTCCTTCTTCAGGAAAAGACTTATAAGAATATAAAGTTGCCCTTCAAAATCTGCCTTCTCTAGCCCGTTAAAAGGTAAAATGCTTCCAAACCTCACATACACTGCCTGCCTCTCCCTGTGCATGTGTGTGTGTGTGCATGCATGCGTTACTTTCTTTCACTACTATCGCACATGCTCTTCCAAAGCTATTCACAGCATTAGAAATACAACTCCTCCCTCCAGTGCCCCGTGTGTGTGTGTGTGTGTGTGTGTGTGTTTGGCTCAGGCTTTCTGCTTCAGCTCACTCCCCTCTGATCGCGGGGCTGACGGTCACGACTCTGCTCCACACCTCCAGGCTTTACACGGAGGGGAGGAGGATCGGATCGGGGAAAACACAGGAGCAGGCACACAACTGACCCACAGAGCCATCGATAACTTACACCCCTTGCATCAGAACATAGGGGAGGGGAGGGAGGAAGGAGGGAGAGGAGAAAGAGGGGGAGGAGGAGGAGAAGGGAAAAAAAAGAAAATCCAGAGAATTCTAGTCTTGCAAATGTAGTGAAACCAAGCGGTTGGAGTTCATTTGCTCTAGAAGAGCAGAGAAGAAAGAGGACATTAAATGAAAAAAAAGCAAGAAAGGTCTGTAGCTTTTTTCCTGATAGTAGCAGTGTTTTAGAGGTAAAATGATTCCTCCGAGCAGCACGACTGAAGTCAGCGTGGATGGTGTGGAGAAACAGAATGAAGTGGAGCAGCCCCCCTCTCCAGCATCAACTACCAGCCAGGAATCAAAGGTAGGTTCTCAGAGACTGAGATTTTTTATTTTTTTTTATACTCTTTCTTTGTTTTGAAAAGAGGTGTGTTGCTTTGATTTTTATTTGGAGCCCTGTGCCAGGATCAGTGGTAGAGTGCTATGAGCTACCTCTGATTGCGGTGCCTGCTCTGACACTCCTACTCCTGAATTCTCCCTGTCACCTGGGCAGCTCAGGAGTCTGAAATGGGGAAATACCTGCCTTTTGAGATGTTTGGTTTGGGGGATTTTTGCTCATGTTTTCTTCTCCTTATTGAAGTAAGGGCCTGGGGTAGTGGTGGGGCTCAGGGAGGGGATCGATGCTAATAGATGTTGTTAGCTATTTTCACACCAAGCATCAGATCACTTAAAGGGTTTTGTTCATGGTTGGAAAGATTGGTTTTTCTCACAGGTTCAGAGAAGGTAATTTTGTCTGGGGGCTTGGGGTGTTTCACCTGCCTCACCTTCTCTGGCAGACCCATCAGTGAACTTTCACTGTTTAATGAGCCAGCAGTTGAAACAGGATTTAAGTGACAGTTTTGGCACAATAATCCTTGTGTACATCACCCAGGAAAGGATTTTTTTTTTCCCACAGCCTTTTATTTATTTATTAATTTTTAAATGTGGTTCAATTCACCTTACTGAAAACCAACTTCCAGCTCAAATGGCATGACCTCTGAATTTTTAATTGACTTGCATATGAAAAGTTTTTCTGCCTGCCAGTATGTTACTTGGAAGATAGAGAGGTAAACAGAGAAAAGTAGTAACCTTACATAATGAATGTTCTTTGCAGCCTATGTGGATAATGTGCTTTTACTGATCCTCTATTACTTACTTATGATTGATATCATGATAGCACCTGACAGATCTTCCTGTGAACTTCATAGTGATGCTATGTGCTGTGTAAACATGTGAAAATAGGGAGGTCCTCATCACTAGGAGCTTACAGCTGGGTAGAGCCTTAGAAGGTGTTTTGTATGATCAAAACAGCTACTTGACAGGGAAGGTTTGTGCTGGCCCAAGTTTAAAGGCAGTGGCTGCCTGGGTCTAACGTGGGAAGACTGCTACGTTATTCCACAGTTATAGCTAGGTTTCTGGAGAGTGAGTCGAAATTATCTGTCTGCGTGGGTAGAGTTCTGACGTGGGCTTTGGGATTTTTTAATTTTTTTTTTATTAGATGCTATACTCCAAGGAGGACAGCTAAGGTATTCCCTATGTAAAACAGCCTCTTTAAAAGAAAAGAGCTCTCCCAGCAGCAATAGCATACACTATTCACTGTACACATTCAGCACTACTGGGACACTGCTGCAATCTTCCTGTTTAATGGGAAATGAAAAGTAAACAGGTTATTGGTTTAACCCCAGGCTCTAAAAGGATCCGGCTGATCGGTACCTAGATCCCCCCCTGAGACCACTTCTCTGGACCTGCTGAATTGTTATTTGGCCAGTGGGAAGCTCAGCCCCCCCCCGCCCCAGTGAGGTCCCAAAAGTAACTGGAGCCTTCACTGCACTGCTAGCACCAGCTCCTCACGTGTGCTAGGCTGTGCATAGGGCCTGGTGTGCTCTGTGCTCCCCGCTATGGTCCTCACTCAGTGCTGGGCAAGTGGTTATGGAGCTCGAGGTGCCGCTGACATGGTCAGGCACTTCATGATGATGGTACTTGAGGGACTTTCCCACTGGGTCACAAAGCACTGGGCCCAGGACAAACTGACTAGCATGAATCCTAAACTGAGAGAAAGTGAAGTGCTGCGTGTAGGGTTTCTTCCTGCTGTTTGTGCATCCATGCACTTGCAAGGATGACAGCAGGAATTAGGCACATCTGGCCAGAGAACAAATAGGCTACAAACTGGTTTATAATCAAATATTATTATCATCCATTTTTCCAGTCTTGTGAGCATTTGAAGCGATATGCTGGAATAAGCAAAAGCTATGACTGTGCAGTTGATGCCGTTACTTGCATACAGATAGTTTTCGTAAATATATAATCTGTGTATATACATTTTAGAACAGCAAATACCATCAGAAAGCACACTGTATTGCCATTTCACTAGATGGAGTCAAAAGAAGCTTCTGATCACAGGGGTAATGAGATAAGCTTTCTTTTTTTGGTGCTAGTAAACAGCAGGATGGAAAAATTCTCAGTGATTTCATAAAGATGTTGTTTGTGCTTGGGTTTTTTTTTTCTAAGAGAATCGATGTACTTCGGAAGCTAAAGACTGAGAAAGGCATAAGTCAGTGCGTGCCAAGGGCCTGTGTGCAAGCTTTTATCCCGCAGTGTCCCCTGCTGAGGGAGCTATCCTGTCGTTCACAGAGAGCTAAGCTTTCTTCAGGTACTCTCTGTTGCACAGGTTAACAAGTTCGTGTCTGCTGCAGTTACTGCAGAACAGTGTGTGCAGTATCTAATTACCCCACAATGACTTGTTTCTGTGGCAAAACACTATTACGACTCCAAATATAGGAACAGAAACAACATGGATAATAGCAGCCTTCAAAATGCATTTGAAAACATTTCCGTGGAAAACCAGTTTTGAAAAACTAATGTAGAACTAATGTAGCAAGCTTGCTTCCAGTCCTGTGTAATCGTAGACAACTGTGGCACATAGTGCCTTGTAGTACCAAAGTCCAGAAAAAGAGTTTTATCCAGCACACTCCAGCCGGTACTCAGAAGATGACACAAGGAGGAGATATTGCAATTCCCGACTAGCGTGAGTTTGAGAGGCAGAAATTCAGGCTTCTACCAAGTCACTGAAATTTGGAAGAATGACTTTCGTGTTAGTCACACACCCCTGTCACAGGGAAGCAGCTCACTCTTTAATAAATGCTAAAGCCTCCTACCACCTTTTCCTGTGGATTAGGAGCATATTTACAGGTGAGCACACCCGGATGCTGAAAGCTGAAAGACTAGACTCATGCATGTCCTCCTCATCATGAGCACCTTAACACCTGGACTTCAGTACTACTGCTCAGAATGAGGAAATTGAAATACACTTTCAATTCACCACATTTCCTGGGCCCTAAGTGCAAATCCATTTGTGTGTTCCAAGTACATGTTTGTCTTATGGCATAGTATATATAACATGACTGTGTCTTTTGGATTATGTGTCCTCAAGTGCTTTACACATAATACCTCCAGTGTACTGTCTCATTAATATAATTTCAAATAGGTGTCTGAAGGGTAGCAAACATGCTATAAGTAAGCCTGTAGCACTATGTATACTGCTACTGTGCTAAAAACCCTAGAGCTTGAATGGTTAAGAATGTTGCAAACCTAATAATTCATTTATTAAATTAATTTATCGGCTCTTGAAAGCATTTACTTCACACCTAAGTATGACATGAGTGGATACTTAAAGTTTACTAGGAGAATAACTTTATGAGGGTACCATACAAATACATGTAATTGCTAATTTTATTACATTCATATGCTTGTAGTTATGGCTCCCACCTGTTTGGGTCCTTCACATCTGGCTTCCAAGAAGGTAAATTACCAGTTTGCCAAAGACTTTTGTAGATTTACAGCTCAGCAAGGGAGGAAGTCATTAGCTAATGAACCCTAAGGGAAAATTTCCTCCTGGTGGTGGCAATTAAGGACACACTGCACACTCGTACAATCACTAACTTAGCAATATAAGCAGAAATCTAGTGCCAGCAATCAAAGATCATATTTCTGATGTCTCTTATGTAAAGATACCTTGGAATTTAGTAAAAAAACCTAAAATTTGAAGGAATATGTGGCTAAAGAAAAGATTGCTACACCTGGCAATATTTCTTTATGTTTTGGTATAGTTGGCATGTAAGTCTGTTAACTTTTATCCTTCTTAGATTTAACTGACATTTCTATATGAAGAGGAAAGAGCCCATCTGCTGATTTCTTTAGGTGTGAGTCAAGTCATTATTGCTGTATTGTGAATAATGGCTGGGAGTATTCATAGACAATTGGGTATATCTTAGAAAATTCCCTTACCATTTTTAAGTCTGGGGGGGTGCGCTGAGCATCTGTGATATTTGAGCTAGTACCAGCAGGGCTGGTCAGCACTGCTGATCTTCAAGCTATTAGTGTTTCATTTCAAGTATGTTAAACATCTTCCAGGCTCTGCCATATGTCTTGGAAGGGGTATGTCCCTGCCCCTGCCATTGCAGGCAATCTGTCATGCAAAAGTTACTTATTTGTAGATATCAGTGGATATCTGTGAAGACCAAAGGTTTTTTTCACAGCTTTGCCCATTTCCATCTACTTTTTATAAAGTCCAGCTGTAATTGTGATGTACTGCAGTCACGCATCTTTGGCGTGATACCTTCCAAATTTTCCTTTGAACCAGTTTCATGGACCTAACAAATTGCTTACACTTGGATCAGTTAGGTAAGCTGAATAGCTGAAAAATGAAGAGAAAAAAAAAAGCTAAACCTCCAAATAAATATGGCATCTGGACTATGTATTTCACAAAATAAATGAGTCTGTCTCAGTCTGATACTTCCATACACTGACTATCCAGTGGCCAGTATTCAGGGAAATGCAGACCATTATATTCAAATTCAGGTATAGCAATTCAGGAGATGTAGCACAATTGTTCAAACACTAGCTAACCTGATATGTAGGACATGAAATGGAAGTTAAGGAAAAGTAGCAAGCCAAGAAAAGCATTAAACTTTGAAGTTCAAGATGTAGACTTCATTTACGTATATCCCCACATTGGTCAAGAAGATTGAACTTACTTTCCCCTGTTCTGCTAGTCCAATAGAGCAATATTGTTTACATGAGGTTTCAAAATCAGGTGTTAATACTAGATACTGAACTGACATAAACAGCTTGAAACTCTTTGGATTTAAATAGGATTGCGTGGGATTTAAATCATGTAGGATTTGTGCTATGCTGGTAAGCTGAGATCTTCCGCACTTAAAGAGTTAATACTTTATGAGGCTCCATAAATGGTTACTCATCAATTAATATTTGAAAAGGGCAGGGAGTGTGGTGTACAGTTAGTGTTTCACCCCCCACACCAGTGATAAATATCCAGTATGTAAACTACTGCTGTAGTCTTCAAATGAATACCAAACAGCTTAAAAAAATCGCATGAAAGGGGAAGAAAAGACCCATTCTCCATCTTAATCTTACCTCCATGCCTCTGCATAGAATGGTGAGTACATACTGTGAAGGTAAGACTAAGGGAAAGAAATGAGCTTAAGTATTTTTATGTGTTTTGATGAAGTGTTAGAACAAATTATGTGCAGGAAGATTTCATTAATAGCAGAAAAGTAATACTCTACCCTATCAATAATTTCCTGAGCAGACTTGTTCTTGTATTTACGTTTATTTTGACTTTTCTCTCTTTCTTACTCTTCTTCTCACTAAAACACTCTGGTATTGTTTTCGCTTTGATATATATGTTAGATCAGTTCCTAGGCACATTGAGATATCTAAGGCAAAATAGAAATGTGATCAGTTCATTCTCTTCTGTCCACACGTTTAACAGTGCCAAAACGAAGAAAATGTCTATTACCTTTCAACAACTAAAGATGACTTGACTGAAACCTGGTGTGGTAAAAAAATGGATTTACTAAAAAGTTCAAATTTTCACTGAAACAAAACAAAACAGTTTTCAAAGCTGGAAGATAGTCCAGTCCTACCGTCTCAGTCTCTTATGCTGTATTCTTTTTCATAATGTAATCCTGTTGAATTCAGGTTTTACCACTACTTTTAAAAGGCTCTCCCAACACCTGGATGCTCTAATGGCTAAGGGATGCCCTCTGCCCCTCACCCCCTTCTAGTTCCAGTCTAAGTTTATTTCTGGCCGCTTGTGCGGCACTGTAATATTGATAATGTTTTAGCTTAAACATCTCTTTTGCATTCTTGGTACAGGTTTTCATCATGTAAGTATAGACTTTCATATCTCGTCCCAGCCTTTTATTTTCTAGACTAAACAAGCCAGACTGACATAAGATAAACTCTCCATTCTTCATCTCATTCTAGTAGCAGATTCACGAACCTGTTTCAGTTTTGAATAATCTTTCTTGGAAAAGGGTGACTGAATTTGTGCATGGTATTCTACATCAGGTCTTGTACAGTATCACTAATGCCTCACTAACTTTCCCAGAAACTGTGCTTCTGATGTTTGTGTCTTCTAGTCACCCCTTGGTCAACCAGAGGTCACCATTCTATTTCTCTGTAATTTCCAGTGGATACAGGATATGTTTGTCTGTCCTCATCTAGAGTGGTTTGGATAAGGTCTCAGGTGCACAAGCTTGCATTTCCACAGCTGAACTTCATCACATTTCCATGTCTCCATCCCTTAAGCCCCAGGCCGCCTCAGTTTTGACAATGCCTCCAAACTCATGTCAGAGGAAAATGGCCTTATGACATGCCTAATCTTTGCATCAAATTCAGTAATAAAAATACAGAGAGCAAGACTGACCCTAAGACTAGGCCAGTGTTGTTCTTTGAAGAACTCCACCAATGACCTTCCTTCAACCTAGTCCTTCTCCTTTCAACAGTAACCAACTCCCATTGAACTTTCCTTAAAATGTCTTCACTACTTCCCTTTTCAATCTTGGCTAATAGATTCCCTTTCGGTAGCACACTCAATAATTTTAATGAAATCCAAATAGACAGAAACTACCTTTGACCTAAAACATTTTCTTTGTCTAGAAAATTGTTCATTTTCTCCAAGACAACTGGTCTAGGAGGATCTACCTTTTTTTTTTTTTTTTTTCATTTTTGTCGAGCACTATTGAAGTCAGATCTACAAATCTGGATTTGCTGGGGTCGCTTTTCCTGCTTCTTGGAACAGACTTCTATTTTACTTTGTATCATTTCTGGCTTCATAAAGCTTATTAAGAAAACTTGTTCCTAGACCTCCAAAGTAAAATTTTGTAATGGAGATTAACTAGTTTCTTTTCTCTCTTTCACCTCAGCAAACACATTGAACTGCTTTTTTCATGTCATACCATCCATTTCTGCAACCTTTTTCCTATTATTCCTATTATTCCTATTATTTTGCCCCAGGATCATTGTTCTGGGAAGAAAGTAAGATTAAGTGTTTGTTGAAGTTCTAAACCAGCCTTTTATCCCATCCTTACCGTACTGCAGCCCATTTCCTCTTTTTCTTTCCCTAGCCTGAATCAATCCATTGACATTTCCTTAAATACCTTTTGCAAGGACTCACTCAGCTTTTCTTGACAATTAATGTGCTTAGACCTAAGGAACTCTGCTTGAAAGCTCCAGTTTTATTTGCACACCGGTTTATTTTCTCTTTTTCTTTCTCTTGTTCCCTTCCCCAGCATTATTTGTGGACTTTTTGCTTATTCTAAAGTTCCTTTTTGAGGTAACTATTTTCATGCAATTTGCCAGGGGCACACAGTCACAGAATCTTTTTATTTCTTTTCGTTTCATCTTCCAGGTAGTATTAACAGATAATGAAGAAATTCTATGCCTCTTATACATCCCAGTATCTAACCGTTTCTGATCAGTTTTGTTTATTAGTGAAGCATGTCTCTAACCTAATACCTCAAGGCTAGCAAAGGCCAAGGCTGTTCCACATCCCATGGTCATCTGGGTTCATCAGCGCTCAGTACCTGCTGAGAGCCAGCACTTGTTAGCAGATGCGATGACCTGCTTACATAGCTGAGCTGCTTTCCAGACCACTGCTAAGACCTTCATACCTTCAGATGGACACTAGCTTTGGTCCTTCTGTGTCACACTCCAAAGTGTGATGTGGTCTAAAATATATCCCTAGGGAGCTGAGAGTGCTGAAGGCTTGGAATTTCTTCAAGGGAATGTAGCATGTCAAAGGCTACCCTCTTGAAATCCAAAACATGGCTTAGAGGTTCATTTTTCCCTTACACTTTGTTTAATTTAAATGGAAGTAAATCATAATCACCTGATAGAAAACTATAATTCCTTGTATGATGAGCATTTCTCCTATTGCCTCCCTGAGCCATTGCTGTATACTCTTGATAGGCAGAAGATTGCATATTTGATAAATTTGTGCTCATGTTTGTCAGGTAGAGGACTAATCTTTCAGATGTGAGCACAAGTTGAATATTCTTAGCACAGTCTTCAGTCCTGTGCAACTTCCAGTTGCAGAGGCAAATGGTCATTCAGTATTAAATGAGCACTGCCTTCTCCAGGCAAATGAATGTCTATATTCTAGCTGAACCATAAGCAAACTTTGCATGTTCATTAGCAAAGAGAACCAGCTGTGAAAATGAGAAATCTATGTGTGAAGGACTGAAATAACTTGACCTTGTTTTCTTTCGACATATGCCTCTGCTTGAGGAAACTCCCTTGATTCAGTAGACCAACTGATATAATATATGATCCTTGTCAGGGAATTCAACTCAGGAACCCTGCAAAACATGTTTACAATGGATGTCTGAAAAGCAGGCTTCTTGTGTCTTTGACATCAGCAGTTGAATATGACAAATGGCTTGCATATCTTCTTATTTATTAAAAAAAAATTAGTCTCATGCCTGTAGTCTCACAAAAATGTGCTAGACACTCATAGAAGTTTTCCCATTGCAGGTCATTGTTTTTTAGCTGACCTGTTTTTCACTGATGAGAGTAGTTTGCTAAGCACTGTCAAATGGAAGTCTTACAGTTTTGGGGCTTTATTAAAATGCCACATGTGCACTGCTTTATTAATAAAGATCATTTTAGCAGTCTAGTGTTCTGAATAGAAAAGCAAAATGCAGCTGACCTATAGTAACTGATGATTAGGTTTAATTGAGAAAAGAGCAAAATACTATAAACTGGTATTCACAAAGCTATTAAAATCAGCATTTAGAATATTATTTTTTTTTGTAGATTATTCATCAGAGTAAGACAAAGAAATGTACACTATGGAGGCACAGCACAGGTGAGAGAGCAAAGTTGACCTGACAGATTGTTATAGCAAATACTGTTGAATATGATCTTAGAGACAGACTTGCATCTCCATTACCCCAATATTTAACTTCATTTGGTTTTTACAGAAATTGCTCATGCATAGTGAAGGGAGGCATCAGCTTTTGTTGGCCAAGAGTCCAATTTCTGGCATGACGCATACAAGTCACCTCCTCAAACATCACATATATAGGTGTACTATTCATTACTGATTTGCCGGCATTTTCCCTGCCAGTTTAAATGCTGTAGTAGCAATTCTCAAAACCAAAAGGTCTTGGGATTGAAGTGAAAGGCTGAAAACCTTGACCCAGCCTCACTTGCTTTTGTGCGTACACAGGGTGAGAAATAGCCTTGGACTGAGCATCTCTGTCCTCACAAGTAAACTAAATATACTAGGCAACATGCAACATGGTAAACTTGGCAGACTGCCACTGACTTCTGTGCAGTTAAATTGAGGATCCAGTTGTTAAGACATTCAGGTCCATATGCATTTTTAAAATGCACCTACTGTTAAGTTATCAACCAATATCAATCCTCTCACAGATCCAGCATATACAATTTTTGTTGTACCTCTTAGTGTACTTATTTATATTACTTACAAGTGCATGTAGCATATTTCTCACTTATGGTCACACATCCTCTTTCAATTCAAATTATCTAATTAAGGAATTATTTACAAATAAACATAAGGTGACTTGTAATGATTTGCCAGACATTTCTGGTAAAGAACAGCCCAGTGAAATGTGTGCTTGTCGAGTGTTTGGGGTTTTTTTTCCTTTTTTTTTAAGTCAAAACTTCTGGTTTTGAGGAAATATTCATTTTTCTTGAATGTGTAAACTTTTGTCAGGAAGCTTTCCCTGGTTGCAGGTGAAATTTCAGTCAAAAGAGGAGAAAAATGCATCCTAGATTAAATCATACAGCCTCACCTGTAATTAGAGACCAACTTTAGGCGGTTAAGTTAGTAGTTCAGTCTCCCTATGTTATAAATGGAACACAGACTGAAATTGTTTTATCAAAGGTGATTTAGAGGAAAAGCCTGCCATATGTGCTCTAAATTAGCCTCTCTAAGGGGAAATCTTTTTCCAGTAACCATAGTAGGTGGCTACAGCTGAGTTAAAAGCTTGAATTTAAGTAGGGTGAACACCACTGTGAATTTGTCAGGGTGAGGTCTTGAACTTTGCCTACAAAAACTGGCCAGTTGTCTGTTCCCCTGGCAGGTTGGTCTGTCTGACTTTCCCCTCTTCTGCCCACAGGTGTCTCAAAGACATTTTGAAAGGCTGCAGTTGTTTTTTATGTCAATGTGGAACAAAATAATTCAAACTTTGAAAATTTTTGCTAAGTGGAACTGCTGTTTTCCAGCCAGCCCTATAATGGAAAGTTATGCACCTATGACAAAAAGAGAGAGAAATGTGAGCCTATCCAGGCTTCAAAATGTGAAGTGCTGCTATTAAACTGTAGCCACAAGATGAATCATGTATCAGTTTCATGAAGTATGGGCACACGGGAGTCTTTGGCAAGTTCACAGCAGTTAGATCTATCTTCTGTATTTAGTCGTAATGACAAATGGACTTCATCCTCCTGGCTGTTAAAGATCCAGGCGAACAGTTAACTTGTTTGCTAGCTCACCCACTCGCTCTCTACCTTTCAGTGTTTCTCTCTTTCTTTCCTCTCTGTTCTTATTCTCACCCAGATGCTTTAATCCAGGACCAGGCTCTCTGATACAATGAGCCAATGCAAGGTCTGTCTTTATAGGAAAAACTTCCAGGTTTCCAAGTTTAGCCAAGTCTAAAAATTCCTGTTAAGAAAATGGATGGTGGTTCTTCTGTTAGGGGGAGGGACCTTTTATAAACACTGTCTGGATGCTGGCACTCATGCCATAAGTACACTTGGAAAAAAGCAAACCCTACAGTTTGCACTTTCCCTTTCACCTATACTCAAGCTGTGCTTACTTTATTCACAAAGAAATGCCTTAAGTTGCGTTTTAGTTTCTTCACATTGTCTGGTATTACGTGGTCTCTTCCTTGTGCCTGGATGCCTATTGATCTCTTGATGTAATCTCATGTTTTCTTTATATGTCTATGTAGGAAACTATACATAAATTTAAAACCCAGGCAATGAACTAATAGAAAACATTCCTTATGCAGAAGAAATGAAGCCCTCCTCTTAGTCTCCCCTGTCTTAGTCTCCTCCTTTCTGGGTAGGTAGCTGAAGACCAATGCAACTCAGGAGATCCCTTTTCAACTGCACTGCCAGTGAAGGGCTTTTGAGCTCCTGCCTCCCCAGCAGCTTAGGCTCCCACAGACTTCCCTGAGCTGCGATTCTGCGCTTTGACAGCACTGGCTTTTTTAGCAGTTCCTGTCTGGTGTCCAAGAGAAATACTCTGGACAAATGATTCCTTAGAGATTATCAAAGTTAAAATGAATGCAAACAGCTGTAAGAGACCTACTTGAATCCTGCTAGAATGTAGATAAATGAAAAGCATTTCACAAAGGTTCAAAAAATGACAGCCAAGCCTTAAAACAAAAATCTTAATGGCGTGATTTGCCTCTGAGGAGCACTCAGCTGTGACTAGAAGTTGGCCATAAGAAGTAGCCACTCAGTCTGGTCAAAAAAAGTCAGACCTTTTTTAAACAAGATGAGAAAGGTAACCTATTTTTTCTGGCACTGTAGGCATACACTGCAATAAATACAATATTCCTGAAGTAGCAATAAAGATAATGTCATTTGGTCTTTACTACCAGCTTCTGAGTTCCAGAAAAAAAAAATCTTCTTTCCATGAGTTATCATCCCTCCAGTACAGTTGTACTCATAGCCACTACTGCAAATAAAAAAAGCACCAACTGACAGGAGAAAATGGATATAAATCTCAGATGTTAGCACTGCACTTGCTTTTCAGTTCAGCAGTGGTCAGTAGCTCTGATTTCTGCTGTAATATGTGACTCCCGTTATAAGTCAGTGCTACTCTGCTGACACCAAGAATGGTACCTACTCTGCAACTAGACTAGACAAAGTGAGGCACTTCATGGAAATTCCCCCTCTTACACAGCATTCATATTCATATTCTTTAAAACTCTCTCTGTCCTAACTTGACTTTCCTTTCTTCTTCCTTCCTCTATTCCCCTGCTCTCCTGCCTGCCTGAATCCCTCATGCAGCCCTGTGCAATATGCTGTTCCTGTTGAAGTCACTGGTATTATTTTTGTCAGACAAGGCTTTGCAGTTTTACTGGTTCAAGATCCCTCACTTTCCTGTCAAGTAAGTAACTCCTATTAAACCTGTTGGTATCTTATGTCAATACCAACAGGTCTTTTCTCTCTCAACACCAAAAATACGAAGTTTGGATATGCTTCATTTAGTAGGTGAGCACAACCTCATAACAGTGTTACAAGCTTTTTTTCTTTTTTTTTTTTATTATTATTATTAGCTGTCTGCAGGCTTTCATTAGCAACAGTTTAACTCTAGAGGATTCTGAGAGACTTCAAAAAAACTCTTCTAACATTCAGAAAAAAAATTGTAGATCTTCAGAAAGAGTTATAGTCTTAAATTCTCTACCTTTCTATTTGTGATATTCTGTATGTAACTATCTTTTTACATGAAGCTAGCTATCTCAGTATAAAAACACATTTTTGCAGTTCAGACAGTCATTTTAATCTTGAAACTTTGATAGTGGTAATTTGAGGAGGAAAGTTGTGCAGCTGGTGAGGATAAAAATAAAATGTTTTTGTTTTGCAGGGTTGATCTTGAAACAATAGCTGGCTAAAGATGTTCAGCAGCTTGGAGGTTTAGGAAAAAATATAAAAGAAATGGATTAGGCTGAGGCAAAAGGAGTCAAAGATGTATGATAAATCTCATATATAACAACTCTTGCCAATTAACATTTCCAAATATATGTATTTACATTGTCAATTTCTTGAAGCAGTGTTTAGGCCTTCAAACATCTCCATAAATTGCCAAGTAACTGTATGTCATATATATGACAATATCTTCATCAAGTTAAACAGAGTCTTCATGTGGAGAGTGGGCCTGTTCTTTATGTAGTACACTGAATGCAGTTTTTGCTGGGCATGACTAACGTGTAATAGCAAGAAGACAAAAGACAGACTGAGATGGAAACTTTCTGTACTAGTAACAGGTTCCTTGGAAACTGGTACTACAGGCATAATTTTCCCCAAAATGATTTGGAAGTACTTTTTGAAAATTAGAAAATGACAAGAATAGATGTGTTGAAAGGGATAAATGCATGCCATAAGTTGCAATTTGAGAAGTGCTTTAATGAAAAATGTGCCAGATCTGACTGGATTTGGAAATAAACAGATCTCTGACATGGTGGACAGTAAGATAACTGGATGGAGAATGAATAACAAGGAAGATGCTGTTGAGGTAGGAAAAAATTTTAATTGGCACAGCATTTGTTATGTATCTGGTAGCTGCTGTAGGACTTTAGAACTAGAAATATGAGATGAAGGAAACTCGGTGGGTACCCAAGTGAAGCATGGAGAAGCGCAGAGTAATTAACTAGCTTTGCTCAACCTGTGCTGTCAGCTTTTCCCCCAGATCCAGGGCTTCAGGCCAGAGTGGTGCCAGGGCAGCAACGTGGCTCTGCACCAGGACCTTATGGGTCCTGTTGGACTTGACTTGTGGTGTCAGACCCTGGCCTCCAGAGTGGCTGGCAAGAAGCAGCGTTCACAGGATGGGGCAGTGTCAGTCTTCAGGAGGGATAAAAAGAAGATGGAAGGCAGCAAGTTTGCTACCAGATTGCAAAAATATGTACAAGGGGAAGGGAACTGTGAAAATGAAAAATCAAAGTAAACCAATAAACACTGCTAATATTCTGTAAGGCATAAGTTCCTACCCCATCTCCCACTGAGAAGAGTTTGAAATGGAAAGATGGAAACAAGTTGTAAAATTTGGATCTGAATCTCTGTTTGTGAACAGGCAGCAAAGAAGGGAGTGCAGAAACCTGTGGGATCAAATAAGTCAAAATATCTACGACTGGGGGCTTATAGCCATATAGCGCCCAAATTCTGGCACTGTGTTTCTGGTTCTTTCTTTGTTCAGAAAATGAGGTATCATCATCTCAGAGTTAAAGCACAGTAGCTAAGCGAGAAGTTTGGGCAGAATTAATTCACACAAAGTATGAATTTGAAACAGCTGTCTAAGAAAGACAAAAGAAGCAAGAAGCATAGGTGTTCCCCTGGATCTATCTATATTGGGTTGTGGAGGAGCAAAGATTGACAGAGATGGTTTAAAAAAAGAGGAGGGCATTGAGAAGGGTCGAATAAAGTCAGCCAGATAATAGGATGCCAAATTTGGCCAGGTGTTTTTTCATGCTGCATGCAGAAAACATTTGGTTTTAATGTACAGTGTAAAACAGTAAAAAAAAAGTTTCATTTCAAAACAAAAAAACTAACAACCCAGCCAAACCCCAAGCCTTTACTCGGGAAACATGCTCGCTGAAGTCAGCGGGAGTTAGCAGTAAGCAAAGACCTTAGGATTTGGCCCAGTGACAATAACTTTGTTGTAGAGCTGAGGACTTAAGCATTTTCATTGCGAAGCAATTTTAACAGCATAAGTTTGGAACCCCAGAAGTAGGACTGGAAACACTGACAGAATATTAACTATAACAACTCCCAGCAGATCTAAGTCTTCCTTTTTGTTTTAAGATGGTACAAATGTGATTATACAGTATGTGGGATCTGGTGCTGATGTTAATTTGCCCTCAGTTAGTATCAGCCTCCCTGCCAGATGTATTTCCATATTTGCTTCAAGAGACATATTACCATCTAAAGCATTATAAAACAGCTCTGCTAAAAAAAAATAAATAAAGAGGAAAAACAAATGAGTAAAATAAATTAGTGGAAACTATTGCTATAGGTAGACCAACACTTTTTAGCAGAATACTGGTTTGGTTTTTTTAAAGGTCCAAAGGGGTCATATTGAGCTTTAATTTCTCATAAGATCAATAGTGGAAAATAATGATGCACACTTCATAGGTGGACAGACATGAGATACAGTCAAGGATGATTAATTTTACATTCGCAATCACATTCACTGCAGATTATTCATGAGCAGGAAAAGAAGCAAAACTCAGGCCCTATTATTATTATTATTATTGAAGAATCTCAGCAGGTAGATAGCAGTGTAGCTTCCTTCACCTCAGCAGGGCTGCCTGGATTTACATTACTCTGAAATCCAGCCTTTTAATCTTCAAATTTCATTGTGCCACTTCCACCGCAGCAAAGATTAGTAAATGACTAAATCGGGAGTTACCAAAGGGAAATCACTGTTCCATTTAGAAGCTGAAATGGAAAAGAGATATCCAAACAGGGCAGCAAAATGTGGGATTCCCAGAAGGGACTTCAGAAAGAACAATCCAAATTCCTTCTACGTCAAGAGACAAAAGATAACCACACGTATGCCTCATCCTAATGGGGACAAAGTATGGAGATGACCAGCTGCTTAGCAACCAGATGCCTGAGGTGAAACCCAAAGTACGAAACAAGATGTTGTAAACACGTACATGTCTTGAAACTGCAAGTACGGGGGGGTTAAAAAAAAAAAAGGTAGGTCTGTTCCTAACAATCTCTTGCTTTCTTTGTTAGCTTTCCTGTTGGTTTCAGGAGGAAAGACCAGAGACAATTCAATTGCCAGACCATGAGAGAGAGAGAGGAGCCACACAGAGGTTTGCAGCTAGTTATTCCACCAGCCACCTTTCATAACCTGAATTATAAAAGATTTCCTGCAGCTGGTGCCACCCATGTTGGAACAGCTGTTTAGCAGCAGGGAGAATATAATCCTGGATATAAATATGGGATTTCTAGTCTTTCCCTCTGCTTGTGAGAGGAGCAGCTCTTCTTTTGCTAGGTGAGGCAGGAGAGGAGATCAAAGGGACAAAACATTTTCCAACCCCGATATAAAACAAGCAACAGGCTTTGGTCATGGCTGAAGTGTTGCTTAGTTTGATTTGTAATGTGTTTTGATTTATGAACATGTTCACAAAGGAGGAAGAATTGACAATCATTGAGCTCAACACAATGAACCCAGCAAATCATACTTTGGGACTGTTAATCTGATCTTCATGAATCGGATGATAAACTTTGGAAAGATACAGTAAAACTTCTCTGAAAATTCTGGTGAGTTGTTAGCTTGAAATGCTGCAAATTTGAGAAAGTTTCACTGGTTTTCCTCTCTGCTAGAAGCATGCTGAACACAAACCATGGTTCAGTGATATTGCAAGCATTTTCCCCAAACTAAACTTTAATCAAACCTGTTAGAAAGTTTGAAGAAATACTAATAGAGATTAGATCTCTCAGGAAGAGAAATGTAATATGCACTCTTTTCTTTCTAGATTACTTTTTCTAATATAGCTTGATTAAAAGAAAGGAAAGGATACACGAACATAGGGCTGTTCAAAAACACAACAGCAAAAATGCTGTTAGATATAACATATGAGAGTTTGGGCTAAATGAATAAATGGGGGGGGGATTTTACTTAGTTTTTTATTAAAAAGCCTTAAAATTTTCTGGATTTGACATGCATAGAAGTATCGTTATATTTATTTTGCATACGTTTCCTCCTTTTTACAAGATGTTTTAAACTCTTTAAACGACTGTGAGTCTTTTGAGGTTAATATGAAAATATATTTGGCAGGGAAGGTAATACAAGCTCAGGGTAAGTCGCAATTGCAGAATTTCTAATGCAGTGTTTACTCTTTTTTATGCCTTAAGACAGATATGAACATAACAGAGACAAAAAAGGATTTCCCTGAGGTTTGATGGCAATTGTTATAGTTAATAAATTATTTCTGTTTCCTCAAATCTGTCACTCCCTGGACTGCATTACTTTGTCCTGTCACACCTTATGCTGAATTTTGAAGATATATAGAGGAATTTGGAGCACAAGGGAGGCTTTTTCATATTTTCAGGCCTTAAAATGTTCAGCACTTTATTTCCTGTTTGTCTTGCATATTTGCTAATCCTGGTTCTCTGAAATATTAGAAGAAGACATACCCCAAACTGTAGGATAATTTCCAACCAACTGCAGGAGCAATTGTTTGAGAACTAGATGAATTTTTCAGCTTGGTTTAAACCAAACCAGAGTCTCGTACAGAATGAACAGGTCTGCTGAGCAAACACACTGTTTGGCTACATGTGCAGACTGTACCTCTTGATAATTTAGAGGTCTGCCAATTAGAGATGCAAACACACAGCCACCAAGGATGTAGTACATCAGGAGAGGGCTGAGAACGTGTGATTCACAGTGACATTTGTAGGAGCAGTGACAACTGAGCATCCCTTCAGATTTCATGCTCTCAAACCCTGAGGCTCTTTCAGGGATTTTTGCTGTTATGCTCTGGCATGCCAATCAGAGCATTTCATTGTAGTTAGGGCGCTACGTGCAAAACAAAATCACAGAAAGAGCCCTGCCTGAAAAGGTTGATATCCTAAATAGGTTTGAGGATCAGTGAGTGGTTTCAAAACCAGTGTAGGGTGGGGACGAGAATCTGAGGATGACAATCAGAGCAGCAAGAGCCAACCAGAGTAGTTGGAGGTACCCAATAAATCACTATTATATTATTGTTAGGTATTATGGAAAATGTCTCCCCTTTGACTAGTCCAATGGAGCATTCAAGCAGACAGTTTGATATATTTATTTTTAACAATAATAACAAACATATTTGTTCTAATGCCAGCTATGCAATCTGCTTGGGAAAATACACAAATATAATACGTAGCAGATTCTGAAATAATGAACACTCCCTCTTTGTCTGTAGTGGATTAAAAGGATACAGCTTCCAAGAAAGCTGGCTGGGGCAGACACAAATACATGATAGGGCCAGATTCTCAGACTGTGTAAATCAGCTACAGCTGAAGTCAGTTCAGCTAATTCAATTTGTACTAGTAGAGTATTTGTACTATTTGTTATTTAGAAAGAAGAAGGTAGAAAAGGAATCAGCTTTGCTCACAAATTTTATCAAGGATGGTTTGCCAATAAACAATACCAACCCCATAAGTGTTTGAAATATCCTTTTATCTTGTTAATGCTGTAAGACATGGTACTTCTCTCATCAGCAGGCAAACACACATATTATTTATGAAATTGCATACTGGCTTTGGGCATGTCATAATCTTATTTTTGCTCATTAAAATGCCAAGGCAGTGCATTTTCAAACCGAATCCAGAAAAAAAGCCACCCTTGACTGTGCTCAAAAATCACTGACTTTTGTATCCCTCAATTTTAAGAAGAAAATTATTAGCCTTCATGCTCACAAAAAGTAAGCACTTCTGTTGGAGCTGGTTCCTTGTTTGCTCTTAATCAGCATAGCCAGCTGAAGCCCAGCAATGCTGCAAGGCTAGCTTACACCCAGGTAACATCCAACCCATCAACAAACCTAGTTAACATCTGATGCCTGAGGGTTGCTAATACAAATTGGATGCTCCTTGACCCAGAAAATGGACTGTACTCAGTAGAACAGATGCCATTCATTAAGACTTTTGCTCTTTCCCTTATTTGAAAGGCTTTTGGTCTGAGTCCCTTTTGGTCATATCCCATGTACCTGACATGCTCTCTAGTGAATCTACACATCATCTGGGCCCTATGCATTTAAGTCTTTCTTTTATAACAATGTGAGAGTCAAATAGTTTGGAAACTTGCTCTAAGAAGCTGAAAGGAAAAAGAAATGGTTCGTTACAGAAGGTGGACGTGAAAGCAAAATCTGCTGACAGAGCATTTTTAGTCTGCATGGCTGAACAAAATAACTACATTTTATAAGAATTGCAGGAATCAAACTGGCTTGATGGCTCATTCCAACTCTGTTAATACCCTGCATTACTTGTAATCCATCTAATGATATTGTTAACACTAGCGCAAAGAAAGGGATAGAGAAGAGCAAGCAATATCTTTTTTTTTTTTTTTTTTTTTCATTTCCAGCACAGTAGCAATACAGCAGACAGCTGATGTCTGAAAATGAGGGCTTGGTTATATGGTCTGTCAGTAAAGTACAGTTTATAAGCCTGGTTCATTTGTTCATTTCTCCTGGAAGATAGTTAAGAGTGGAAATGTATAAAAATAATCTCCCTGTTGGCCCCACACTGCACAGGAGTCTCTGCTGCTGGCAAGGCTGGTTAGCAGTGGCTGAGAAGGGAACAAGACCGAGCGTGTTGGGAAATAAGGTGATGTGGGCAGACTGCATGAGGGTTGCTCTGAATGCCAAAGCTGATGGCCCAAGCAAACTAATATGTATTATAAAAAAATATAATATAATATAATATAATATAATATAATATAATATACAGTTTGTCCTCCTAGTAACCACCATTCACTCTGAGATCACTAAGGAAGGAGCTTCAGGAAGGGGAATGAAGCATCTGTGTGTAGGAGGTGGAAGGAGTGAGGCTTTCCCTGAGCTTTGAATGGTGAGAAGGTGTGATGAAGTTGTGCTAGAGAAATGGTGATGGCATAGGGCATTTCAGTTTGATTTGGGATTGTGGTTTCAAAGCACATCTCCCAGTTGTTGCTGCTCATCCCACTTTGGTCCTTGTTGTGGCACATAGAGCACAAGCTGCATCACTTGGGGCTTTGCCTGTGCTCCAGGTGTGCACCTAATGCACACCAGGACTGACAGGGTGGTCTGGTTCAGAGTACTCTGTGCCCTGAAATGCATATGGTGTGTATGCTGGGTCCTCAACAGCCCCTGTTTCATTCTCCAGCTCCTCTCCTACTGAGCCATGCTGACTGTAGACAAGCTAGAGAGGCAAGGGAAAAAGAGTTTCTAGATAGCAGGGAATAGTTAGGAGCCTGAATAAATTACTGTTTGCAGGGTGGACAATTACCTTTTGTAATTGCAAAGCTAGAGATTATAAAACTGCTCAAATCACTAATATTTTCCCAACTTCCATGGGAAGTTCTTAAACCAAAATTGTAGAAGAGTTGTGTGCTTCCAATGCTTAAGTCAAATAAAGCCTTGGTGAGGGCAGGTGTAATTCCCATTCACATCAAAAGCAGTGGCACCTAGTTAACACTAGGAATAAATTTCAATAGCTGTCTTTTTGCTGCCTCCTGTTTTCTAGTTACAGCAGCTCAAGAGTTGTGGAATAGGGCAATTAGGAATAGAGGAGGTGCTGATAAGCTGTGCTTCGTCAGAGCTTCCAGATCCCTTGAAGCTTGAACATTCACTAACTCAGAGGAAGATGGAGATTGTGCTGGAAGATACTGAAAAAAAAAGGTTAATCAAGCTCTAAGGTTGAGCTATTGCACTTATCTCTACCTTGCCTGCAGGGTTAGTATGTGCGGTCACTGAGAGTCTGTGTGACTGATAAAATGCTTTTAACTAGAGACAAACTTTTTTTCCCCGACTCTAATTTCAAACCACAGGAACATCCTGGATTTGATATCAAGGGTTCATGTTTCTGAAGTGTCAATGTTGTGAAGTCTCGTGATGCTATCATGGGTCTAGAAAAACTCTTGTGCTTGTGGGAATTTTATTTTTATTCAAATGAAATCTAATTTGTAGCCTTCCTTGCAAAGGAGAAAATGTGAAAGGCTTAAGAGATTTATCTCAAATACGTTTCTTAAAGCCTTTTTGTGCTTGGTTTAGGGTTTTTTTCAGTCCCAATTCATGATGTTTCATTGAAGTGTTGAAGTAAGTATTGAGTGCAGAGCAAACCTAGTTGCAGGTTTTTCCAAAGTTTGGTAGTATTTCTTCCTAAGATTTAGCTTTGGACTCATTCACTCTGCAGAAAGAAATTATAAATAGTAAAATCTGCATACTTTCCTTTCTATTGAAAGAGCTGATTCCTGCCTCGGGTGAATGCTATAGCAGCTCTGTTAGGAGCCAGTGGCATCACAAGTGCATTAAATCAGCTTATGGCAGATCAAAATTAGGCACGTATTACATGCCTGTAACACATGTATATATGTGTTTAATTACATTTGAAATCTCCCAATAAAAGAACAGGGCTAGGCCACAGCAAACTTCAAAATGAGGAGATGGTGATATTTAAGTAAGGGAAGTGATGCTCACTTGACTGTAGCATAACAATCACTTAAGCTTTTATGGTTTTATAATTTATACTATCTATACAACAACCTGCCCTTGCTTGGGCCAACTTTTCCTGAGTAAATAATCACATACCAGTACCATATTTCAAATTCTCTCATGGGCCTAGTATGAGAAAGGAAAGTTGGATCAAATTTTAAAACCTGGTGCCAATCTTCTATTGCCCTGTATACTCTCACTTATGCAAGAAGGGAGTAAAACACTGTTCTGAGAGGTACTTTTCAACAGTACTGAGCAAAGTGTATATTTAGCTGTGCAAAATGCTGAACGTTGACTATGTTCTGCATTTTTTGCATAGTCACTTCTGTACTCACGTAACCTATTTGGGATATAATAGCTGCAGGCTTTTATTGGTGGTTTAGGTATGCAATGCAAGCCAAACAAGTAGGTGTCTTCCATCCTGAATGCAAATGAGTATGAAATCTGCATTTGGGTATTGACAAGGATGCCCACCTTGTCTGGAAATTATTTAACTACATTGACATAGGACAGTGCTCAGGGAATCTCAGAGAGGACTATTAGCTTGTGCAGAGGTGCCTACCAAATCTGTGAATGTAACTTGGTCAACTCATTCTTGAATATGTGTCCTGGTCTGAACATTGTGGTTGGAGATGGACGGAGTATGCACAGTTGCATGCTCACCTTAGGGTGTATGCATATGTTTGGACATGCATAGCCTGAATGCTGGACTGCCCTTCTTTGGAAAACTGTTGACTTTTCTGCCTGGGGAAGGAAAGGCTGCTGGTACATCCCTTGACTGGCAAATGACTGTGCACAAGAGAACGGGATAAGGATAGTGAATGCAGAGCTCCTTAAAATATACTGCATACATTGTCCAAACTAGCAGGACAGTTGTTTCATGATTAAAAAAATACCGTATTGCACAGCTTAGTCTTCTTTCTGTGGCAGAAGCAGCATTTCGAAATATAATTTACTTCATGTGGCACTGTAGAAATGGATGGCAAATCAATAATGAATGCCATTTCAGTCACCTTATGGTGTTGTAATTCGCTGTGTTTTGCTACACTAATTAGGTCTGACTTCAGTGAGAAGCATTTCAGGAGCAAGGGGGTGAATTATTGCCGAGTTCCTGGCTGTCACCAGGGAGATGAAGTAATCTCAGTACTGAGTAACCTCAGTGATTTCAGGAGCTGGTGACTTAACATCGAATCAGAAGAGGGAGGATCTCACATTTTGTTGGTGCAGTTGTACAGCGAGTTTTGGCCTCAGCTAGTCTATGGCTTAGGCTTCAGCTGAAAGAGCTTCAGAAACCAGAAACTGCTCTTACCTTGTAGTTGGCATTTAATGACTTAATTGCTCTTATTTCCACATTCCCCCAGAGACTGAATGTTTCTTGCAAACAGGTATTTCCTTCATTTGCATCCAGGGCTCCTCCCATGAGCCCAGAGAGAGTCATGGGTGAGAGTGGTGCATGTGGGATGGGCCCCTGTCTCCAATCCCTCCCTGCTCCCAAAGTCACTGTGGAGAAACAGCTCAGGGAGCAGAATGCAGTTTGCTTCCATGTAGAAAACCCAAACACTCTTAACCAGAGGCAACGGCAGCTCTTTCCCTGTTCATTGGACTCGGGGAGTTTGTTGTGAAACATGTGGAAGAGAGCTGGAGCATCTCCCTTTTCCAGGGACAAGCTGCTCATGTCTGAAGGCGGAGAAGAGGCTTCCCCCCGGGATGCCTTGAGGCTCCTCTCCGACAGCATGCTTTTGGCTGCATCGTAAAGAAAATGGATGGATCAGGAATAGAATCTAGGGAGAGAAGCGCTCCGAGGCCACGAAGTCAGTGTGACAGATCAGTGCCATGCTTCTTTGGGAAAGTATGTGAACTCCTTCCCTTTATATTAGTGTGATTCATGATTCCTGATCTTCATTGCTTCTAACATAAACAGTTTCTAATATAAACCATTCCTGCTGGTTACCACAGACAGCCTGAGCAGCATGGAAAATTTTAGTTGTTACATCACATTCGCCCAGAGAATTGCAGCAGTGATTGAAATGATTTTGCAGTGGTTGGAATAATGCTGAGAGAAAGGTGATACGGAGGAATTACACTTCAGAGACAGCAAATATGAAGTGGACGCAGAGCTGGCTTTCCTTTTACCTGTGCTCTACCTGTGGGCCACTGGGAGTTGACAAACCCTGCAAATTTATGTAGCTGGTATCCCTATAGCTTCTGTGCCTCACCTAGCACCCTTCTCGGCCTTATATAAAATTGGGGGGGAGAAGAATGAGAAGACCTCTTACAAGGCACAAGACAGTTTACAGGTAAAGAATCTGAGTTAATAATTTAAGTTAATAATGCCTTATTTTGGTGCTTAATAGTCTGACAATCAATACACAATACAATATACAAGATTATATGTGAATGTGTGTTAACGAGTATTAATTAATGCATTAACTATCAATTGGCTAGTTAATTATACTGTTACTGCTCCTTAGGTTACTTTCCTTTAAAAAAATAAAAGAAAACAAGGCTTTCTCAGCCAAAACTGCATATATTCTCTGTTTCTGCCAAATTCAAGAAATTTAAGTATATCAAATATATTTACTGAATTCACTCCTCTTGTACTGCTGTTTAACAGCTGTTCCTGAAATGGCTTTACAGGCTGCTTAAGGACCATGTAAGGACAAATAATACTCTAAGTTCTCCCATGCTTGAATACAAAGGATATATTCTCCAACGCATACAACTATCTGCAGTACCTCTTTGCTGTCATACCTGAAAGAAAAGACCAATAGAAGGATTCATCAGGGCTATCAAGTTTATTGTCTATCAATCAGAAAGCATATGTAAAGTAGTTTATTTTCTGAATGGGATAAGTTTTCTTTGCTCTGAAATTGCTGGTTAAATTCTAAAGTCGATTTTATAGTTCAGGTGGTTCAGGGTCTACCTGTGGCTCACAGGTTCACTTGTCAACAGCACACCCCAAAACCAGGAGCTTTGCCTTCCTGTGGAAGAGCAAAAGGCAGTAATTGTAACTGGCTTATTTGTTGCAGCTGCAGAAACTGAAACGATCACTCTCCTTCAAGACCAAAAGCTTGCGGAGTAAAAGCGCTGACAATTTCTTCCAGAGGACTAATAGCGATGTGAAACTGCAGGTAGACTTGATGCCTGAGGTGAGCACAAGCACTGGGCAGCTCCCCAGCTCAGAGAGCCAGGCGTCCTCCCCCACGAGAGCCCAGCAGCTGCCAGAAAACAGCAAGGCTCACATCTTCCAGGAGCACATCTTCAAAAAACCCACCTTCTGCGATGTCTGCAACCACATGATTGTTGGTAAGAAAAGATTTTTTTAAATCTGTGTGGGTGTCTGTGCTAGAACTTGCAGGATGACCTTTCCATAACTTACGTGAGCCCAGATGTCTAACTGAGAATACCCATAAAAAGGAGCTGGACTTATGTCATGTCTGCTGCAGGCTAATACAAGTTCTATATTTGTTGACAGATCTCATGCCTTGTGGACACATACTGTTATCACAAATTACAGGTGAGGGTTTCAGCTAGAGTCAAATTCCTCTCTCATTCAGGTTATACTGAGCACCAAGCACAAATTCTGTTACACTAAAACCAGCCGAAATCCACCTTGAGACTTGTGCCTGCTATTCTTACCCTTTTCCACAGCAGTAATTCTAACTCTCTCACTCCTTGTGTCTGCCCCCACACCCTGCAGTACACCCAGTTCCTATTTGCTGTGGCAACTATGCCTACCTCCTCCAGCTGCCTCGCATCTCTCCTAAGTGTCAATTGGGCAAGAAGTACACTCAGCTGGGTGGTAGGCTCCAAGCTGTGTGTGTGAGTGCATGTTGGCTGTCTAGGACATGTGTTTTGGGAGACCAGGTCAACAGAACAAGTAACAGCTGAATTCACGCTGCAGACTTTCTTGGGATTCTTCTACCTGATCCCTGCTACTCACAAAACCTCACACAAACTTTATACCTTTGAAAGATTGCCCTGTCTTCTCTCTGAAACTGTCCATGGGTATGTAGGTTACTGCCAGGGACTGACTGACAGATGGAGCTAATAATTTATTATTCTCTTCAGTGTGCAGAGAAAACTCCATAGTGAGCCCTGCTTGTAAGGTGATTTTCAGAGCAGTGTGAAGGCCTAAAAAGCCAGCCTTCACGCAGCCTTCAGGCTGCAGATTATCTATGGTGCTGTGCAAGGAGAAGTCAGGAAAGAAGTGGTGGCAGGTGGCTGGAGGTGTAGACCATGCATGGTCACCACTGTGGGAAGCTGCAGGAGTTGCTATTCAGAAGTCTGGTCCTAGAAATCCACGTCACTGTGGCTAGCTTGTTATGCACATGATTTGGTCTTCTTGCTACTTATCATCTAGTTGTTCCAACACAGCAGATCAGGAATAAATTCAGTGGCAGTGTACCAGTGTGAAAGTGAGTGACACCATTTACAGGTTTTTAGGCAGGACAAGGAGTAAAACACTGGTTTAGCTTCATGTAGAAGTAGTGCTGATACTGGAAAAGCTGGTCGAAGAAACTCTCTAAGACTCAATTTTGGAGTTTTATAAAGCAGGCATTCTTTATTGCAGTGCTGGTTGCACGGGGGATCGCTCCACCTATCGTGCACACCGTCAGGCCTAACTGTGCAGGTTAAGTACATGTTCTACATACATATTCCCTAGATTGCTGAGAAATGTTACACATATTCATTAGTTTTCTGGGAAATTATTAGCATATGCAAATGTCCTTTACATAGGCACATTGAAGGTCTCTGGTGGTCTTCCATAGTCTTCCGCACTTGTCCACTACTTGACCCTTCTCGGATGATTCTGCGCGGTGTGATCTTCTGCATGTTTGATACATCTTATCCTAAAGAATGCTCATTAGTGCTTCTATTATCTATGCTTACATTTTGATGTAATTCACATGGATCCTTCTAAACTAAGTTACCTAAAAGGGCTAAAGTCCTTATCTTCTTCAGTGGGGGCTTGTCTGGGATGGCCCAGAAACTGCAAGGCCATCCAAAAGCAATTTCTCACACATTTTGCAACATATAGAACTCCCCATCCACCACTGATCAGCAAACAATAGGGCAAAGAAACAGCAACGCCATTGTACTCAGAAAAACATCCTGCATCAGTGCACGTCTCTGAGTACAAACTGTTGTCTGTAATTTGCTGAGCTTCCTGTAATAAACTCATGTCCCTTGGCATGGAAGTCACTGCCTTTCAGATAACAATATGGTAAGTTCTTGAAAGATGCTGATAGGATTGCTCAACCCTTTTCAGAGAATGCTACCTCCTTTTCCACATGCGGGTGCTTAGTGTCCCCCATTTGCATGGGGAACCCATGCTCTTTGGAAAAGGCAGCTGTCTGCAGAACATTAAATCTGATGCAAGACAATCCTGCTTGCATAAATTAGAGAACTGAATGTATGAGGCCTGATTTCATTCTCTCTGTACCACAGCTCTACTGAATCCATGGAAACACAGGAGTTTTGATCCCAGATTTTTGATGTTATTTTCCAGTCTTTTAAGGTTTTTTTTCTCCTTTAAGTGAACGGGTCAAAGGGAGAAGGCGTAAAGCATCAATATCAGGGAAGTTCATAGTCCAGAGATTGAAGGGAAGTCTGGAAGGTAGGCAGTTAGTTGAAATAACTTTATGTATGGAGGCAGGCCCAGAACTTGTCTCCTTCTGTAATGCAGATGGACATTCTATCAAAGCTTAGTTTCACAAATACATACTGCAAATATAAGTCCTTTGCGTTTCTGGCAGCTTCTCATGAAGTTGCATGGAGATTAGTATCATCACAAATCTGCACAACTCAGCATACTGTTTCAAAACACTGCTGCTCAAGACAGATTATTACTGGCAGCAAACTTTGCAGGAAGTAACTCCAATTCCTAAACACCCGTGCCCTTTTGCTTTGCTGGGCAATCTGTGTCCCACCTGGGATAGGAAAGTCCTGAAGCATAGCTATAAGCTTCAAAATATCAGCTTTAACTCCACCTGCCTTCTGAACTTTTTTTGTTCTTTTCTATTCTCTGGGGCTTCCTTTTTCTCTTCTGTATCTTAGCCATTTCATTAGAGAAAGAAGCCTTTGATAATTGCTGAAGAAGCTAATGCAACCTATTGTCTGGTGGCAGGCTGAGTCAGGTGAATTGCTCTGACCTCCTCCAGCTCACCTTTGCTTGGACGTATGGCAGAAAAGATGTTAAGAGTTTTACCTTATAATGCCTTAGAGTCTAAATGCCCTGATTCTCATAGACAGACGTCTAGTCTATTCCTGTAATCCTCTCTCTTTGATCCTTACTGCAGTCATGGCTGGTTTCACTGTATTGTGTTTTAAGCAGCATGGGAGAGCTGGATGTTAGTGTTTGCAGCTCAATTAATCCACATAAGTTATGCAACTGTTGGTTATGGGGATGGTGAAGTAAAATAGGCAGCTTTTCAGGAAATCGTGTCAAGCCTGCTCCCCAAAGCAGACTCAAAAAAATTCACTTCTGTGCAGAGACTCTGAATTTACATGCAACACGGAGCCTATTTGTTCTCTCTGTTTGCATTTTTCACGGGCAGTGACATTTGAGAGTAACAAGTCTATGGCTTTAAATTCCTTATTGATGAGAATAAAGGCAAAGACAGATACATGTTTTGAAGACTGGGGGAAAGAGTCCAGGAAAATCCTGGCTTGACTTTAGATGGTTTCAGTTTTGCCACCAAGAATGATTCTAGGTTCACCTTAAATGACTCTCTGTTCTATGAACTAAGCAGCTCTGTTTGGTACAGGGCAGCATGAGGAACTGTGCATAGCATGAACATGCAGTATGTGCTTCAGTCTCACTAGCATGGCAGAAATCTGTCTGTAGCTTCAGAGTGAACAGGAGACTCAGAGCAGAGGCAGCAGGCTCCCTGTGCTGCTCTTTTCACAGCAAAATTAAAGCAAAGGAACATGAAACATTGTCTTCCTACAAAAAATATGCGCATTGTCTCTCCTTGATTGTTAGGCCCTATGAGCCAAATGTTGCCATTGGGATATAGCACGTGTGCCTGTTTGTTCATTTGACAGAAGTACAAGTCATAAGATGAAGGCCAAATACATGTAATTGGTTTCAGCATTCAGAGGAAGGTATTTGCTAGGATCAGTATAATGCAAACTTACTCATTCAAATGCTTTTCTTGCATCCCAGAGTGCAATGCAACGTATTCAAAAGAAACTCCGTTTATTGGTTTGATTTCAAAAAAGAAAAAGCAGTATTAATAGTGTGCTTCATACCTCAAATTAAAGACAGGAGTCAAAGTGTTCCTAACTGTACTAGACTGGGGCTAAAGTTCCATCTCGGTAAGCAGAAGGAAAATTTTATATAGAAGCAGTAGTTTTCTGCCAAATGAAAAAAGGGAGAAAATTTCAGATTCAAGGGAGCTCTGAGGAGAGCATGGAGGATGCATTTTACATTGATAGGGCCTTCTTGCAGCATCAAGTACTCCAATGCAATCATCAGTTCTTATACTGAAGTCAACAGTAATAATTCACGTAATTTCAGAGCAAATCAATAGTATGTTGGAGCAGACTCTGCACTCCTTTCTGCCGCTCACTGTTCTGCTGCTGTGACCTCCAAATGTTGGTTAGTATAGGAGTGAGTTTTCAGCTCCATGGTGGGTTACGTATTTTCCTAAATATATCCACCCATGAACATCTTCTCACAGTATGACTCCTAGAAACCCTTTCATTTGCTGTACTTAGTAGTAGTATTCTGAAAATCAAAGTATCTTGTGGAAGGTATCACTAGATGATTATTTAGAAGACACTGGTTTGTTTATTTTAAATCACTGTGAAAAGAAAATCAAGTCAGAACATCTCTGAGTTTGCTTTGTGTTATCTACCATTTTCTGTGTTTAGCAAGGATGTGGTAAGCTTTGGCAATTTCCAATAAGGGGAGGCAAAACTGCGTGGCACCAGCAAAGATAGAAACTATTAAATTAATGTTGCATCAGGTTAGAGTCTTAAACTATGCTGATCAGAAGCAAGTTCTTGCTCTTCATCAGTCTCTGGTGTATCATCAGTCATCTCTGTGATACTTTACTCTTGAAGAAAACATGATGTCAGTACTCAACTCTTGAAAAACATTGTGTATTTTTAAAAAAACTCCATCCGTAGACTTCTCAACATTTTACTCATTTGCAGTTCATTTCCTGTGCTGACTCACATGGAAAAAATGTTTTTTTCCACACATTCCAAGCATATTACATGCAATTAATGTATTCCCATGTAAGTCAAATAGAAGTAGTGTAGCAAAATGTAAGCTGCTTTGCTTTTAAAAATAGCTGACTTTAAAGTCAGACCTTTAAAGCTGTGTTTTAAAGAAATAGCTGCTCATTTATAACAACATCGTTGTGTGTTTCTTTGTGTTTCAAAAGTGTACTTAGCAGTTTCATTCCATACTTAACCTTAACTCTGACACAGAATTTTGACAAACCACCTGTTCTATTGACATACCTTTTGGGGTTTCTTTGCCTGGAAAGACACACTAGAGGGCTACAAACTTTCAGAAAGGCCAGACAAAATTGTGGTCTGCAATGTCCAATAATCGTCAAAAACAGGTCCTTCTGGATCATGCCATTACTGGCTTAGGTACCTGAGATATATGCATTTATAGTTGGTCTCAGGGCAATTGAGTTTCTGGTTTGGATGCAGATTCTCCAGACCTTTGCAGCTCTGGAGGTAAATAACTCAGTACCTGCCTTCTCAGGGAACTAACTAGGTTGCAATCGGAGAAACCTGTAGAAAACAAACAAGCAAGCAAAAAGATAAAACCTAAAATAAACCCCTAGCACAGTTTACTTCCAGTCTACTAATCAGCAGTGCTTAAGCAGTGAAATTGTGCTATCCTTTCAGTATTGACTCTCTCCTATCACCGCCTGTTCTGGTTTAGCCAGTCATTCTGGAGTTTCAAACAACCAACAAAGTGCCATGAATAATTCTTTCTGGCCACATCATTTAAAAACAGCCTGTATTTCTTTATTTCACTGTGCTACTGTGGCTACTAGAACTTTCAACCTCTTTTATCCCCAAAGCTGTAATGCAACATCGTCCATAAAGCTAGGCTCAAAGTTGTTAAACTGGCCCAGATTTTCAAATGCAGAGGAATGAAGGAAAGAAAGAGATCTGGATTGGAGCTATGGCCCCCCTTTTTGTTAGTCACTACATCAGAACATCTTCTCTTAGACTATCGGTAACTGCAACTAATAAGTAATGGAAAAACTCCATAGTTTGAAGAGGGGTTTATATAACTGTAATTTATGTGGATGTTTATTAAATATAGCAAAATTTCACAGGAACTATGACACAGTGCTTTTTGCCTCCAGTCTGATCAGCTCCCTCATAAAGATTATTCTTGACTTTTTTTAAGCTTGCTGCCTCACTTCGTTAAGTAGGCATTCTGGTTTGATCCAAGCCTGCCTTTATTCGGCATTATCCAGGTAGACAAGGATGCAATAAACAGTCACAGGTTGATCACCTCCGCTTGGCAGTTAGACAAAGTAGAAGTACTCCTGGGAAGCGTGACTGTAACTGAAGCTATGTTTCCAAGGCTATGGTAGTTTGGAGCACTCCTCCAGAGTCTTAACACAAAACAAAAAAAAAAAAAAAGAAAAAAAGAAAAAGAAAGCTTTTTTATTTACTGAGGATTTTCTTGCAGGATAAAAGAAAAAATAATGTTATTCATTCAGCGTTCACCCTGCCCTCCACTCCCCCAGATGACCTTGGGGGAAGAGATTCATGTTGCCACTGCATCAACATGGGAGTTTTCCCCTGTAGAGAAGGGTAAAGAGCTGCCAGTGAGGAGGAGATGCCTCTGGCGCAGCTTGTGGAGGTGGTTTCGTGTCCACCTCTCCAAAGGGCTTGTGCTGTCACAGCTGAGCCTTCCTAGATCTATTTTCCAGATGATAGACTATTACAGTATAAAATTGTGTGTGTGTGTGTGTGTGTGTGTGAATGGTGTTTATTATTAATGCAAGAGGGCAAAGAGTTTCCTTGTGGAAAGAGGTTTTCAAAAGCAGCTGAATTCAGCCTCCTTTGGTTTTGATTGTGAGGCAAAGGAGCAATTGTGTAACCTTGTCTGTGACCGGTACCAGGTGCCATCCCGTATGTTATTAAATAGCCTAAAGTCCCTGTCTCTCCCTCCTTCTTCCCTCCAGTAAATCCACTCCTGGATTTAGGAGACTTAGGTTCTCGCTCCAATTGATGCTGAATGGCTCTGGGCACCTAAATCCTCTAGCACTTTTGAGAATCGTTGTGTCAGAATTACTTTGGTCCTCTCTGACCTGCTGTGCTAGGGTTTAGGGCAAACAAAAACATTGTATTTTTTAACATACATCTGCAAAAAAAATGATGCAAAATAATAATTTTAACATATCTGTTAGCTTGAAATTGAACCTGGTTTCTCCTATGATATCTTTCTTGAGTTAATAACTCTCCATAAGCATAGACCTTGCCACTTTTGAGAGGAGGCCTGTAAGAAGAGCTAAACAAAAGCCTTCTGGAAATATGAAGTTAAGCACCACATTAATCAAACTGTACAGTATGCAGTTAACTTAGTTATGGACTAGTCAGGTATAGATAATGTCATCTGGACTCTGCAAAATTTCTAGAAAGTGGATAGTTTGTCTATTAAAATACATAAAGTGGGGATGAACAGATGGAAAGAGGCTGAAACACGTATGGTACACACAGTTTAGGTGTGCTCCATTAGTACGTCTTCTATTTTTAATAAGCATGACAAAAAGTACCCAATTCATACAGCCCCATGTTTGTAAAGTAGCTACAGAGAGCCACACATTATCCCTGCATTAAATTAATATTTTTCATTGGTGACAAAGAGTTTAACATACTGTAAAGCAAATATTGAAAAGCAAATATTTAGTCTATTTATCCTCTGGGAGGGCTTCCTCCTCTGAGATGAGGCAAGAATGTTATCAGTAAATTGGATAATCAGGAACTGCTTAGCTGCAAAAAGAGGGTGGAAATATATTTTAAATTCTAATTTGTCCTTGAACAGCATCAAGCATGTTTCACATTTGTTACTAGATAATTTTCAAGCTCACTGTAATTTTGGGGAAATTGCTATTAATATGAAACTGCAGTTAATCCTCAGTGAAAAGAGACTTTAAAGATATTGACCAACATTTGCTGCCTAATTAGATGGAAAACAATAAAAATTTCCAGCCCATTTACAACCAGTATTTTAACATGATGTTAGCCAAGATGATTTTTGACCAAAAACTACTTTGAAAAACACTAAACACCCTAATCAGTAGCGGTCATTGTTCCTGAGATCAGCCCTAGTGAAGAACATAAGGGTAAGCTTAAGGTTTGTTAAAGACCTAGGGATGAAGCAGAATACATGATTTCTTTTTTTTATGTCCTGCTATCTACTTTTCCTGAGCTCATATGAGATATTGGGTGTTTTCAGATAAGGAAATTAAAGGCATCTTCTTTGAAGCTGACCTTCCAGTAAAAACATTATTTTTCTACTTAGAGTCTTTGTCTACCAGAGTATCACTGTTACATGGATAATTACATTGCCACATAGCTGACAAAAGCATCATCAAGAAGGGAAATTATTAGGAGCGTCACCTTACTATGAGTTGCAGAGGCCATAAAATGAGGCAATTAGCAGAAATGCTTTTGCAAAAAATAGAGCATTGCCATCCTGTAGAGTAAAATGCCTACCCACAGTTGCTTGTTGCTGTCCTTAATATAGAAGGATGTCTCAGAGAGCAATGATCCTTGTGGCTCACATGAAGCATTGCATGATCTTTCTGCTTTGGTAATATGAATGCAAGTAAATGCAACTTTAGCAATTATCTTCTCTAAACTGCCTAAATTTTAGTTTTCCAGGTATACACAATCTATAACTTTTTTCCTCTTTGACTTAAGTTTATCTCACATTCCGAAGGATGCTGCACATACATGGGTCCCCTCCTTGACTTCTAATTCTGAAGACATGCTCTGCAGTTGAAAATTGTGATTACATTGTAGTTTCCTTTATAACATGCAAGCAGCAATCTTGGAAAATCTTGAAACATTTTGTTTGACCACTAGATTATTTCCTGCTTAATAGAAGGGTTGGAAGCAAGCAAGCAAGAAAAGAAAAAAAAAAGGTGGCTATGTCTTCTTCCCGCAACAATTCCACTTTCCCAGCCAAGAGAGGAAATGGCATATGGCTGGTATAATCCCTGAGCCAGTGTGAACTATAACATCACAGTCAGCATGTTCCTGATTGCCTTCCTCGGCAATCACAAAAGAAAGGCTGTAGATTTACTGCACAGGAAGATCCCTCCAAATGAGGATTGGGTGTATTGATGAGGGGACTTGTATTTGCAGTGCTTATATTGCCTGTTTTTCTAGCTGCACCTCTCAGAAGTGTAGCAATTTTTCATATCTGAAGATCTGTGGCACCTGAAACTCTCCAGACAGGCTTTGTGCTGCCCCAGGTCTTTTTTTGTGAGGCATGGGGATGAATTTTTAACATTGCTGGTTGCTTACAGAGCTCTGTCATCAATGGGCTTGAACTGAGAGGCTGCTATGTGCAGCTTCATTTTGTTCCACCACTTTGCCTTCCTCTGTAAGCCCAGGCACAGCGTATTGGCATCATCAGGGGTTCATTTGCACATCTGTTTACAGCTGCAAGGTGAGATGTTTTCTGTCTTGCAGTGTTTGTTACAGCTAGCAAATATGAAAAGGTTACACCAAGGCGCTTGGTCTGTTTTGCTAGATCTAGTCCCTCAACACAGCTGAGCATGGAAGTCCATTTTCCATTAATAATCTCTGGATAGGTATCATGGTTTAACCCCAACTGGCAACTAAGTACCACACAGCTGCTCGCTCACTCCCCAGCAGTGGGATGGGGGAGAGAATTGGAAGGGTAAAAGTGAGAAAACTCGTGGGTTGAGATAAAAACAGTTTAATAATTGAAATAAAATATAATAATAATAATAATAATAAATGTAATGAAAATGAAAATAACAGAGAGAAATAAAACCCAAGAAAGGCAAATGATGCAAGTGAAAATAATTGCTCACCACCACCAAACTGATGCCCAGCCAGTCCCCAAGCAGTGGCCCCCCTGCCAAACTTTCCCCTAGTTTTATTGCTGAGCATGACGTCATATGGTCTGGAATATCCCTTTGGTCAGTTGGGGTCAGCTGTACCAGCTGTGTCCCCTCCCAACTCCTTTGCCCCCCCCCCCAGCCTACTTGCTGTCAGGGTGGTGTGAGAAGCAAAGGCCTTGACTCTGTGCAAGCACTGCCCAGCAATAGCTAAAACATCCCTGTGATAACACTGTTTCCAGCACAAATCCAAAACATAGCCCCTTACCAGCTACTGTGAAGAAAATTAACTCTATCCCAGCCAAAACCAGAACAATGGGATAAACAGCCACTGAGTATGACAGGTCTCAAATGTCATCAGAAGGGAGGACACAGGATGTTTTCTCTTGGAGAGCAGCAGGTAAGCAATAGCCTCTGATGAGCGCCTGTTTTCCATAACAAGCTGATGACATGCTCTGGCAGACTTAACTGCTTAGTGGTGTTCTCCAAGGGCAACAAACGCTTTGTTAGCTGACACAGAGATTCTTCTGAAGAGCAACAGAAAGTTCAACACTTAAGATATTGATGGGATTTGGGTATATCTCTCACAGATGCTCTTTCAAAATACCCTATCTGGAAATTTAGGCTGTTTCTTAACCAAAGAATCAAAAATTAAGCTGAGCTTTTGTCAAGGGTGAGACAGCATAAATGCCAGTGTGGAGAGGATCTGGATAACAGGTTTTATTGAGGAATCAGTGACATTACTGCTTTTACCCTACTTATTCTTTCTCACACTCATTCACTCCCTCCCTCCCTCCCCGCCAGCATTTCATTCCCTAGGTCTCCCTTTCCCTGCAGGGAGATTCCTGCTTACCTGGGAAGGTTGGGCAGAAAGTCATGTCAGTTCCTGCTGTGATGCTGCTTGCAGTTACTGGTGTCAAGCACCACTGGCCAGGGTCCATGGGCATCCCCCGGCATTGATGTCCATGGCTTCCTCATCTCCAGGATCTTCCCCCATTTCCCAGAGTTCTCCCGAGGTCAGGGTCTTCACCACCTTCCTTCTGGGCCCCCTTCTTTCTGAGACCACTTCTTCCTTTCAGGAACCCATGTCTTGGCACCAGATCTTCTTTCTGGAAACCAAGATCGCAGTTCCTCCAGTCTAAATAGTGTATGTGCATAAGAACAGCGTGTGATCAGCCCCCTAACTAGTGGGTTGGTCTCCTGTCTCTTTATTAATTGGAAGATTTGTGATACATCCCTTTTTAGTCAAAGTGTTATCAACATTTCCAAGCAGCCTGTACCATTTGTAGCTTAGAAATAGCAGGCTCCTGTCTGAGCAGTTCAGGGACATTCACCCATGCATATACACACAGTTACCTGCTGCCTGTTTGTGTTCACAATTTCAGCTCTTTTTGCCTATGTCAGCTCCTAAATCTGAATACATGTGTTTGACCCAGCTCTCTGTGAGATCCAGCTACATTCCAGTGCCTCTGAGACACTGATCTTTTTTTTTTGCTCCCCTCCCTTCCAGATCTCCCCTCCCCTCCAAATCATGCCTTCAGTGACTTCCCACCAACAGCTCCAGTTGCGCTGGAAATCATTTTGCTAAAACCAAGATTATGTGATGGATTTTGCTTGACTTTTGTTATAGGTTATATCATTGTACAGGCCAGACAGCTGTAGCTACCAAGCCTATTGCTACCCTATGGGTTTCTTTATTTCTAATAGCAGTAACACAATTATAGTCAACATTAATCAAGGTTTTTGGACAACAAACCACATAGTCATGCTGGTGCAAACCACATGTGTAGATGAGAAAAGCTATGGCTTGAGTTGGCTTGTCTTATTCCTACTTGAATCCAGGGTGAATTCAGATAATGCAAATACTTTCTAACCATGGACAGTTTACGAGTGATGTGCTGGATTATTCCTGTTGATAGACAAAATCTTAGAGAGCAGATTTGGGGTATTTTTGGTTTAATGATTTAAATATTTAGAAATAAAGTAAAATCTCAGCTTAACATCCATATTTTTTTGCTCCCTGGATTGACTCCCAGGCAAGTAATAATATTTTTGCATTGCTAAGCTGTGGAAACTTCTGTACAATCATTTGAGAGAAGTTTTTTTCTTTTTTGTAATTCATTTAAACTGTAATTGATGCCACAGGGAAGTATACTTGTAGCTGTGCTTTAGGCCAGTACTACTATGTGTCGGGTTGTAACAATGAAGGCTGAGATTGCCTCTTTGAGCAGATGACAGTAGTAAATGAAAGTGGTTTTCTGCCTAACTTGTGTGATTTCACTGAAATCAGTAAATATTTCTGGAAAAAAAAGAAATTTTAAAACCTTGCACTTGGGTTGAAAGGTTTCATTTGAATGTTTTTCCACATTTACCATTTCATTTTTTGTTTTCAAAACTGCTGTCAAGAAGAAACTGAAACACTTTGGTATAAGATGTGATTGTAAAATTCTGTAAAGAAGCAACACATTGTGACTAACTGTAAAAATAACTTCCCTGAAAACCAATGCCACCAAACTGGTATAACTGCTCAGTTACTTACGGTGGTGCCCTGAATCTTCTCTAGTTTGAGCAAATCATGAAGCCACTGTAGCTTCTAATGAAGTCCTGGAGCAGAAGCCTCTGTGTGGCCAGATCATGTCCATGCACTAGATTTATGTGGAGACACATGTAGTTATCTTCTGTTGCTCCACTTTCCAGCTCCATCATTAGCTACTGTGAAATGGGCAAAAGAGGGTGGGAGAGGAATCGTGGCTGTGGTAAGTCGCATGTCAGCATTTCGTGTGTGAGGCCTATCGCTGCAGGCACTGCCAGTCAGTCTGTGCTAATAAAGACCAGAAGCAACAAGAGGTTGCGCTGATGAGGGAGTGTTTTTACTACAGGAGGAAAGAGCCAAAAACCTCAGTAAGTTTGAAACAGCAGAAGGCCAGAAAGCAACTGGCTATTTACATAGCAGATGTGGGGTTTTTTTAACTAAACCTTTTATAGGCCTAATTGATTGTCCTAATCTTCTGGCACATAGCAGCCTCTCATTTCAAGCCCATTGATGATGGAGCTCTGTAAGCAACAGGCAATGTTAAAAATCCATTAGCCGACCAGAAATGATATTAAATCCCTTTGCTGAGGGCAGACTGTTCTTTTGTTCTGTAACTCTTCTCCCACATTTTAAGCAAGCCCAGAGCCCTGCTCTTCATTTTGCAGCATAGTTTCTGTTCAGATACTGTTTTTCTGTTTTCCAACTCCTCTATAATGGTACAAGGCCCTTGAAAGATCAAGGTTTTGGCACATATAAGTGGCCCTACAAAATTCAACTGCTTTTTCAAAGTGTCTCAAAACACACAAAAAAAGGCTGTAACTGGATGCCTTTTCATTCCAATGCATGTAAGAACACAGGTACAAATAACCTGAGCCTGCCAACATGGAGATCTTGTTTGAAATCTGACTTTCATCATCTTCATCTCAAGAAGAGTTACTGAACACACGGTGTTTACTAACATTACTGAGACCAAGATCAGCCACTAATCTCTGGTTATCCTCCTTTGGGATACCACACCAGGTTTAATTTCTCCATGTTCCCTTGTCCTGTTCAGCTTTGGTACCATCATCATCTCTGGAGCCATTCAACATCACCTCCCATAGGCAAGCCTATGCCTATCTTCTTTGAGCTATTTTCCTTCTCAGCAAAGCAACCTGGTGCAAAGATCTACAACCACAGGCTCAGCAGTCAAGAAAATTGTCTAGAAAAGTAGATATTGAGATACCAGTGTCAGTTTGTTTGGAGCAAAGAAAGTTAAATATGATTTATTGTGTTTGGTTTTTAGAGGACTGGGACTTTTTCTTTCGATAATAGCTAGCTGTTAGTTTATTTATCATGGTGTTCCAGTATCTTAATTAACATTTAGATGATCAAAAACCTGAAATGATATTTTAAGAAGTACGGAGGTGGATATTTCCTTTTAGGGACAAACATTTATAGCAAAGCTGCTGAATATGTGAAAAGTGCATTGCAAAAAAACCTCTTGTGGCCAAATTTTTCAGCATACGGCAGTGAGTTTTGTCCTCTTCTGATCACCAGACATCAACAATGAGAATCACTTTTGCACCAACAGGCAGGAAAGGCCTATTTGCATTTTAAGAAAGTCTTATTGTTCCTGAACCACAGAATAAAATGTCTGGCAGAATCAGAAGTTCTTTGTCAAGGAGTACAGAGTTGATTTGCAAGAGGAATAAAGGCATTTCCTCTTGCTGATACGTATGATTTAAAACCATGAAGTTAGAAAGGACTTTATTTTAGCAGGGATATTTTTCTTCTCTGTAACAGCCTTGAAGAAAAACCTGCCTATTACTGCCTCAGTTTTTTCTCAGCATGTTGTTTCTAAAGAAAACTATGTCACTAGGAAGTCAGTTCTAATTTTATGTGCTGTTTTGTAGCCTGCCTACATGCAAGGCAACTTTTCTTGCTATTTAAACATTGGATATTGTTAGGAAATCGGGTGGGGTAGGCACTCAAACAGACCCACACCTCAGTGACATATAATCTAAAATTTATTGATTTGGCAGAACAGGTAGCATGGTTGGATATCAAGTCCTATTCTACAGAACATAAATATACAAGTCCCAGCTTCTCCCCACACCCCGTTTGGTTTAGACTGACACAAGGTGAACTCAGGGGAATGGGACACTCCAACCAGTGAAGGTGTCAGCTCTAGACCTAGCAGCTTGGTCCTGAATAGAGGGTTCCTCCTCTAGCTCCCACATGTTGTTGGACATCCCTGTACCCCCATCCCAAGGAGCTACTGATCTAACCTACCCACAACTCTGCATATTTTGAACTGGCAGATTTAACTGTAAAAAAAGAACCAACACAAAAAAAAACCCCTTACTAAAGAGTAAAACCTTTGAAGTCAATCCCATGCTGCCGTTATTCATGAAAAATTGCCTAAATAAGATTTTTGCCTGTTTTTCTCTGTGTGTTTTGAACTTTTTCATCCTACACATCTGTTACTCATGCATAGAATGCCTTTGCCATGGTCTTCAAATGAGTGTAGACTATCTAGTCACGTCAAAAGAGAAGGGTATCTATAAAGTGCAATTTCATCTCCTTAAAAAGGAAAAATTATCCTTTTGAATCATCAAAATGACAATGCCAAGAGCTGCCACAATACATTTATCTGTGGGCCAGTTAGGAGCAATAAACAGCAGACCCCAAAATTATTATGTCCTCTTTTTATTACTTTTTTGAACAATCCATTCAGTCCTGTATTTAGCAGTGGAGAGTGCAATTGGAGGATCATTAATTGTGAGGTGAATATTAGTGTATCAGTCAGCGCACCTGGCAACCGTGCATCCATCAACTTGAATTATCAGTCAGGCATCGGATGGCAATGACTTCCAGCGGTCGGCCGTTTAGGGTGGCTGGGGAAATCTGGGTTCAGGCTTTGATCTATAGCTCGCCTGATGACCAGTTGAGGATCTGCGCCTCTGTCCTCTCCACAGTGTCAGCTGGGGCAGGCGATGGGGTCCAAGCATCAGTTAAGAAAAAGCATCAGAGGGGTGCCAAGTATTAAGGCAGAGAAAGTGGGCAGTTCCTGAGGTGGCAGGAGGCACTCGAGGAGGCTGAAGGCCAAGGAAGGGCAAGCAAAGGGATGCCCAACTCATCGTTACAAACCTAATGATTTGGGGGGGATTGAGCTCAAGATTTTTAACTTTCAAGGTGTGGATGTCCTGCGTAGAAAGTGTTGTTCTCATCTACCCACAGCTCTCAACTGAGGAGGAGCAGAGGAAGGAGGAGGGTGAGTGTTTGTCCAGCAGCAGCCAGCCACAGGGGTGAGAAGTAGCCATAGGGGGATTTTTAAAAACAGTCTCCCTTTCAGCATCAGAGCTTTTATGCAAAAACAATTAAAAAAGAAGAAGGGGGTGGGAGAGGAGGTTGCGCAAAGGCTTAGAGACAACTGCAGGTGCACCAGTGCCATTTCAGGGACTTTTCTTTCTCCTTCTAAGGTGACATCCTAAGCCCTTCACTGCTACAATACTGTCCTAGCTTGCTTAAAATTCTCGTTTCCCATAAAATCTGGCACAGAGACAACTTTCTGGTGACAATTGCAAATGCGCTTGGGCAGAAAGGGGCAAGGCACTCATTATTTTTATCAGCCTCCCACAGCAGAAGTTGAAGTTCTATGGAAAATATGTAATTTCAAATGTATTTATTTATGAAATTTTAAAATCAAAACAATTTCTGACTGACATGTTCCTCTCAGCTGGAACAATAAAAAATTGTGGTTGGATCATAGCTGGATTAGCTGGAGGTGAGAATCTCTCTGTGTCTCTTTCCCTTCTTCTTTCTCTCTTTTATAGACCTGAATCTTTTTATCCTCTCTTTTTTTTTTTTAAACTTTCGCATAAGTGCCTAGTATAGTTATCTTTATACAGTCAGCATAACGTCATGTTGTTACCAACATTTGCGGTTTTCTTTCAAATTTCTCCAGGCTGTAGGGCTCGTTCTCCCTTTATAGCTATTAATCTTATGTTGAGTCTTGAAACAACAGGCAAAAAGCTTCAGCCAACAGTGCTGTGGCCATAGCTGTGCTGGCCAAGAGGATGATAAAGGTTCCCCTCGCATGTGTGTGATAAACATAATTCTCATTTGCATTCCTTAGGATAAATGTCACTTTCCTGAAATGCAGAGTAGTTACAAAATTACTTTTGTAGGAGAGACAGACATAAAGACTTGGAATAAAATTCTGCCCTGTCTCCTCTGTCTCTGCCTCCAGATCTTTCCATACACCTATACTGAGGAGTTCTGTTTCCATTTATGCTTCCTTCAAAAAAGGCTTAGATTTACAAAAGTGATGCAGTGTGTCCTTTTGGTAGTATTTAAGGTCAGATTATCAGAACAGTTTAAGATTTAATTTTCTGTAGCTGTTCTGGAAGACCTAGCCACTGGTTTAGATATTCAAGTGGGAGCTGACCCAGTCATAGAGTATTTCTAGCAAGGTGTTATTAAACATGACCTGCTTCTCAAAACAATGCGTCCTTCCAGTGCCGAGTGTCTGGATGCATTAGCTGGTATCTGAAGAAAATGACTGTGGCAGAACCTCATTTGTAAATTTAAGAGCTACTCAGGTAACCTGACATGAAATTTCCTCATTTGCTTCCAGTGAAACACTGATTCTTTTGTCTGTTTCGGCTTTTCATTTGCAAAAGGCATACTAGCCTTTACAGACTGTGAGATAATTAATAGATACATTAGTACATAGGACATAGAGGACGAATGTGCAAATGTATGTGTGAGTGGTTTTTTCCTATATGAATTTGACATATACATTGACAGTTATGTTTTGTTTATGGACACTACGAGTCAGCTAAACATGTCCAATACTTTCCATTCTAAACACCCAGTTTTAGCAGCTTGCAATTTTTACAACTCAAATGCCAGCATCTGGGCCAAACAGTGCTGTATTAGTAACAGCTCTGACAGTTTTACCCATTAGTCCCTCAAATGGGAGCCATCCCATCCAAGTTTTGGCAAACGTACTCATATCACAGGGCATAAAGAGGCAAAGATAGTGAGCCCATAGTAAAGTCCATGAGGCTATTAATCCCCTTGTATTTGGAATTAGGCTACTATGGTACTCAAGAGATGATGCTTAAGGACACACACTGTCCAATGAAAGTAAAAAAGAAGTATTGAATAGGGCTGCCCATTCATTGAACACTGACCTCCCTGTTCAGTGAATGAAGTAGCATGCCTTGCATAAAAATAGTGATAATCACATCCCTAGATTGCAATCAAAAAGTGAATGAGCAGAACCTTTGTTCTGGCATGCTCAGCATTTAACAGATTAAGTAAGTAACCTTAGTAAGGGTCTTTGGAGAAGAGCGTGAGAGGGATGATTACTTTTTGAAGGTAGTAACAAAGAGTCCACCAAAGCTGTTGGCCTACTCCCCCTTTGAACAAAAAAACAGAGAAAAAAGTAGATAGGGTACTCCAACTTTAGCTTAGTTGCTAAGCGTTTAGTTCCTCTATTTCTGATCCACCACAAATTGAAATGATTCCAGGTGAGCTAAGAGTACTTTATACCAGTAGTTTCCAGCTGTGCTTTGAGGTTGGCATAGGGGAATATCTGCTACTGGGAATAAATGGTAGGCTGCAATCAGGCTGACAGCTATTTAGAGGGGCAGGAAGCAAACAAGACAGTGATGGTCAGGCTTGCAGGTCATCAGAGTATGTTCGGCAGAAGTCCCTGAGGAGAGTGTTTTATTATCCCAGACCTCACTGCTTCTGCAGGAACACTCCCCTCTCCAGACACTGCAGTGGCCATCTCAAATATGAACTATCTCCTTACTCTTCCCCTTCCCATGCTTCAGTCTACAGGAAGATTAACCCAGTCAGAATAAGCATACCAGAGAGGCTTTCAACTTCAAACAAGCCCTGGTACCCTATGGCAGATAAGTGAAATGATACTGATTCCCCTCAAACAGTCTGTCCTATTGTGGTGGTGGTGTTATTACTGTTATTGCTATTATTGTTGTCATCATCATTTTTTACTTTTAGTCATTAATACCACTTATTTTCTACTATTTAATGTATGTTCACACCAAATTCCTAGCTTTCTTATGCTCTCTGGGGGAATTTATTGGCAAATAATGTTTCAACACATTGCTATATCCTGTGCCACTACTTTAGGCATAATGAAATACCTCTCTTATACCAGCATGACTGTAGGACTCTGACCATACTCACTCAGCTTTACATAACTTGTTTGCAAGATCCATGTTCTGCCTGCTTTTTCCCCATTTCAAACTACCAGGATGCCTTCCAAAACCAGCCCTATTCAGGCAACTGTAAAGTCAACGGGCTTGCTTACATGGGAGCCCAAAAACTGATGCAGCGGGTCAAACCCTGGTCTCATTTACACCTGTACTGAATGTGGATCCATTCTCCATAACGTGAGCTGTGGCTGTGCCTCAGTTCTGAATCTTGGGAGCTTTTGGGTCAGATATGTTGCTGATATGTAGTTGTCTAATCTCTGGCACACAGTTTTGAAATAGCTTAGCCATGATTCTCTGCGGAGGTTTGATTTAGTGTGATGGAGATTAGAAACTGAGGAAGAAGAAATCCTGGGGAAAAAAGAAAACGTGGCTTGTAGAAATGCCTTTTTCAGAGCTTGAGATACAGTAGTTAAGTGTAAATACAGAATAAATGCTGCTTCTTTAAGCCCTTTAGTTATTCCTGAGTGAGAGGCAGGGAGATACATACAAATTATTTCCAAGCTGCCTAGTCCCACAGTAAACCAGGTAGTTAGAAATGACAATGAATTAAAGATTGAAACTTTTGGTAGTTATAGGGAATTTCATTTTGATTTACAAAGACTTCTTGTAGACTCAACTGTGTGACTGAAATACTTTTCCTCTCCTTGAAGCCACTACTTACCTACACACAGGTAACAAATGGCATTCAGCAATAGAAATAGTGTTGCTGTTTTGTAATTTATTGTCATATTCATTTTCACATGACCACAGACTTCTGTTCTGAAGAAGCTGGGTTTTGATTTTTGAAAGTAGCACAGATACTTTGCATTCATTTTGCACATCATTTGAATGCACCGTTGTATTGACAATTGTGTATCTTCTGTGATCACATGGTCATAACATGTTAAGGACCAATATCCACCTTGTAATGTTAACACTAAAATGGCTGGAAGAGCGTAACACAGCCAGCAGAAAGGACTGTGAGACCAGCTACCTTTTCAGCTGGATCTCAGGAGCAACTTGGTAAAGCAGGTAAGAGTTATGCCAGTACAGACCAGCGTGAGAGGAGAATTAGACCCAGTGTAAGCACTGACTCGAAAACACATGTTGCATAGGCAAAGTATGATGTCATTTTCCTTTTTTTCATTCCATCCTCCTTCCTGTTTTCTCACAGTGTCAGTTGCTAACCATTAGGAAGGGTGATTTAGCATTTCATCATCAGCAATAAAAGCACAAAGCCACAGAAGTCAATATTGGTTTGAGCATGTGTTATTGAAAAGAAACTATAACTGAAAAAATCCTCACAGCACAGTGATCCAAGTGCAACCATGCAGAAAAAAAAAAAAACCAAAAAAACCCAGGGATGTGTTCTTCTAGTAAATCCTGTGTTTACTAGGAAAGAAGACCCCAGGAATGAGACTAGACGTCTGCACGTACCCGAGCAGTGAGGCACTGTGCATCGGCTCAGCTGAGAGGACGTAGGCAGGCAACAAGCAGGGAGCAGGCGCTGACCCCACTCCATGGGAGTCCCCGGGGTGCACCCCACACTCAATCCTATTCACTCCCCATCTCTCCAGCAGTCTCAGTAGGAAGGCAGGGAGGATGTCGGTTCCCTGTCCTACAGGAAGCGCACAAGTGAAAGGTCTGAGCCTGGCTCACTGCAACCACCCCTGGCTCCTCCTGCCTCTATCTGGCTTGAAAGTGGCCACTTCAGGGACCTCGTCCCCTGAAAGCGGTCCTGTCAAGGCTTGTGTTTTGTCACTGACTTGATAAGCCCTTCCCTGAAGTGTTTTTTTCAGACGTAGCATTTCACTGAATGAAGTCAGCAGCATGTACATGGCGTTGAGTACTCAAATAACCAAGAGCTACATGAGTACTTTCAGATGCAGGATTCTTCTGACTAATATTCCTATAATGTCTGACTAATGACAGCCGGTTAAAATGTCAAGAGTTTTGGGGTGGTCTTTCACTACCTTGTTTCTTACTCACTCTCACAGTAGATGATAATTAACTGACATGTTGTTTACTCATTCCATTTTTAAAGTCCTGTGGGGATAAAAGAGTTGCTGCAGCTTAACTGCTTCTGCATAGTTTAGGAAGTCTTATGGGTGTATGAGTAAGAGTGGCTGTTCCTGCCTCAAAGCAAACAGGCTTGGCTCTGTCATTTAAGAGTAGGTCCACACTGAAGATAATGCAGAACTACTGTTGCCCAAATGGGAGAAGTCCGCTTCTGTAAGGCATATTTTCTCCCAGAGCTCCCCTACCAGCAGCACTGAACTTTTCCACTGCCAGTGATGGAGAGCAAGGTCAGACCCATGGCATCCTCACTGCCCCGCTCAGAGATGTGCAAGGAGCCCTTTCTGCACCCTCTGAGCACCAGCTCAAGGAGGTGAGAGCAGCAGTCCCTTGGCGCATGGGTGGGCAATGGTAAGGGAGCTGGCTTTGCCCTCTCACGCACCCATGGAGCTATCTCTCACTTGCAAAACCTGGCCCTCCGCTGATGGCCTGCCTCCCCAGGGCAGCTCCAGAGCCTGGGTGTTCCTTCAGTGGCTTCCTCAGCCATGCACGGCTCCCATGCCAAGCCCTTTCAGAGTAGCAAAGGGATTTTGCTTGATGTTGATGAGGCAGAGACATCACTGATAAGACTATCATACAACAGAGCATAATCCAACATATATCTAAAGGCAGCAATAGCCTAGGAAAGAACCTCAGGGAGAAATGCCTAAAATGGAGAGGCTGTAAAGAAAGTGCATGTATAAATGTATACGAAAAAAGTAGGCAAGGCGAAGAACACTGTCAATATTTACTCTGCTGCAACCGACCTCCCCATCAGTTCTTTCAGGTCATTCATTAAATGCATGGAAACTATTGATTTTGTCTAATTAAATCATTTCCGTGCATTTCACAGGGACAAATGCTAAGCATGGCCTGCGCTGTAAGGCTTGTAAGATGAGCATCCACCACAAGTGTGCAGACAGTATTGGACAACAGCGTTGCATGGGCAAGCTGGTAAGTGAGCAGCTCAGGGCTGCAAGTGCAGTGGGAGGCACCAGCTTGTGCTGGAGCCACTTGCTTTGTGTGCCTGACCCACAGGCTGGCATTTAGCTGGTGCATTAGCAAAACTGACACCAGGTCATTTTACTGAGGCGGGAAAAGTAAAGCCAGGTCATATTATCAATTTGGGCTACTGCCACCACACAAAAACCTGAACAAAAATGAAGCACAAATCTGGTCTGCTTTGTGGATGTGAAAATACAGTTACATAATCCAAATTTAGCTAAATAATAAAATTAATTCCCTTGATTTAAACTGTGCTTGCTGTAGTGTAAGTCTCTCAAGGAATGCTATAAATTAGTCAAAATATTTCAATGGAGTTTAACAAATGAAAAATCCTTCAAATTATGTTTTATTGTTTTTTCCACTCATAGGGCTTGAAGAAAAAACATAATCCATCTTAAAAAGAAAACCAAAGGTTATTTCACAGTGAGACACTACAGAATATGAAGCAATCTTTCAGTAGGAGAGGCTGGGAGGAGACTTGTCCCTGTATGGACACAGCTCCTTAGTGCCTGGGTCATCTTCTGAGCAGCAAATTCTCATTATTGGCAAAGGCAGGACACTGTGTTTGAGACTATTCTAACCCAACTTGATGACTTTTATGGGAATATGGTTCTTTTGGTTTCTTTTGGAAAAAGAACTTGGAAAAATGACCACTTGCAATATGAAAACTGAATACGTATATTCATGTTTCAGACTTTCTTAGATTTGTTGCAACCTGAAGGCACCTGAGACAAATATGAGCTAAAACCAAACAGTTTCAGTGTGTTAAACAATGAAAAGATGCAAGCATTGACTTCAAAAGGGCTGGAAATCTCACCTTTCTCTGGAAAGATCTTTCCAAGAGTATTCAGTGAAAGCTATTGAGGCAAATCTTTGTGCATTTAATCCATAATCGTAGCCCTAGTGTGAAGCATTTGGGTGTAGGAAGGTGGTCTCTGGAAAGGTGAATGACCTCATTGCAAGCCCTGGACAAGCCAAATATTAAATCACGTGAATTGTTTCACACATTTCTTGATTCCAGCCTCAGCTCTTGTGGTCACTAGTTTACAAAAGCAGAAAAGTAGAGTCCAAATTAACAGCAGGGCGTCATCCAGCAAATTCACAGGAGTTTTATGGGCTCATGTTATGCCTGAATCTAGTCTGGGGCAAACCGAAGCTGGAGAATCTGGAATTTATTCCTCTAAGAATCCAAATTTATCAGTCTCCTCATTCCTTCTCAATCTATACTGCAGCTCATTAGCAAAAGAACTAGTTGTTGAACTATCATTTTTTGATGTATACGGAACATAAGATATGGAAAACATATGCATCTCCATGAGGCTTTTCCACTTCTCACTGTGACTGGAAGTTCTCACAGCCTGCAAAGATTAGAAATCTGAAAGACCATTTGTGAATCTTTAATACCTTGAAGGGCGTTTCCAAAGACTTCAATGTTAGCACTTTCATTTTGAGATACTTGCTAGCTGAGATGGTAAATAGAGAGGTAACAGAAAGTGTTTAACCTTCTAGGAATGGTTTTTAGAGTGGTATAAGGCACCATTATTGGCCATATTGTGGTATTCTTTAATGGTATAGCTTGAGTTGTTATAGTGCATTTCTCTACAAATGGACATTGAGGGGGCATCTGGTGATGGCTTGGGGAGTTTTCTGACCTCACAAGACAAAAAAGCAGTGGAAGCTGCAGTCAGTCAGCAGCAAACCTTAGAAAAACCTATAGAAAGTCTCTAAATTCCTTGGATTTTGGAAGTGCGTACATGGGAACATGAGGATTTGGAGTTAGGGTGGGGAAGGGTAGTTGCGTGTTTAGCATTACATTACATAAGAAGAAAGGGAGAGGAAAACTTCCCAGAACCTCTAATGATTCAGCACTTCTGCTGCAATTAATTAGTGCTGCTTTTATGTAAAAGACAAAAGAAAAAGGGGAGCTGAAAATGAGCCCCTCCTTCCACATAAATATGGGAAATTGTTTTTTTCCAGGAGAAAAATCAAATAAATCCCTAATCTCTAAACCCCACAGTGACTCAACAACAGGAGGCAAATTTCCAGCCTCACCACACTGTTATGCCATTAGCCGAAGAGCTGAGGTTATTTCTACTACATCAGTCATGGCAGCAATGCACTTCACTTGTTTTTGCTTTCTCTCCCTCCAGCCAAAGGGATTTCGACGGTACTACAGCTCACCACTACTCATTCATGAACAGTTTGGCTGCATCAAAGAAGTGATGCCTATTGGTAGGTTTTGATTGCTTTTCCCTTCAGTCTCCCTTTGGCAGTGCTCTGCAACAGCAGCGGCAGACTTCCAGCCGTGGTATTTACCCTCAGCAGCCTTCCAGCTCCTTTCGGTGACTGGATGTCCTTCTGCCATCTCAGGAAAGGACCACTTCAAAGATACAAAGCTGGAAGAGGAGAGGGTGTGTTTATTGTGCGTTTCACTCAAAACCCCATACATACAACCTCTTAGCAACTACTAGTAGGCAGTCAGTTTAAAATTACTTGTCTGAGGACATTTACATTGTTGTTTTCAGCAGTTAGGGGGGAAAAAAAAAGTTAATTACATGGATTTCATCTAAGTTTCTCTTTCTAAAAAACATCCATCATTTTTGTCAGAAGTCATAGAAATGTTTTGAACAAACTCTGGCTAAAAAAAAAGAGGTGTGCTTTGCTCTCATCAAAATTCAAAATCCCATGTTTTTTCTCAGTACTTTGCCCAAAATTTCCCTTCTTCTACACAGTGCTACAAATGTACTGTAATCTATGTGCCTACCACCTTGTACTGCAAGGGAGGCTGAGGTCTAATAATGCAGTATGTAGAAGAGGATTTGAACTGAATTTGCTCATGCCAATTGAAGACATCCATTTCTCTGCCTTGGGAGATGACTTTTGGGGCCAGCTATGAGGGAGAGTGCGAGTGAGAATTGAATGGACATACGTCAGTGGGGGTGGTGGCCTTTCCGGCTACCCCTACACTGATCTGAGCAACCTGGAGCACATTCCCAACAGGCAGGTACTTACTCACACCTGCGTCCGGATGCCATAAAGCCCCACAGTGGGGTTGTCGGTACCTTTCAAGGAAGATCCAGGCCATCCTGTTTATCCACGTTAGTCAAGTAGGAGCACTCTGAGGGTAGATGGATAAAGGTGATGGCCCACCCATACCTCAAGGATGGTCAGGCACAACGCAGGGTTTTTTCCTTCAAGCATCTGCTGTTGAGAGCAATCCAAAAGGTCAGTGATAGGAACAGGCAGCAAACATGGATTAAAGCCTCCTGGTACTCTGTCTTCCTTACCTCAGTGTAGGCAGCATCAGTGGTGATTAGAGAAGGAGTATGGCAGATAAAGAAAGACGAGGCAATGTCAGGGACCCAAAGAGCCTGTATGAGGGGAGGATGATCTTTATGGAAGCAGAGAGGCAGCAGAAAATTGCTAGCAAAAGCCAGTTCCACTAAATTCATCAAACACTTTTTATCAGGATAGTCTCTCAACTTGTGTCTAAGTGTACACCCCACCATGCTGGTAGAGGCAGGTGTTTCTCCAAGTGGAGCAGGAACATGACCAGAAATACCTTCGAGGGACTGATGCATGTTTTGCTCCTTCTGTTGCAGCCTGTGGAAATAAGGTTGACCCTGTGTATGAAACTCTCCGCTTTGGGACCTCCTTAGCCCAGAAAACCAAAAAGGGCAGTTCTGGAAGTGGGTCTGACTCTCCCAACAGAAACTCTGTGAGTATCCCACATCTATCTTCCATTTTCTTTCTGAGGGAGCAATAGATAATCATTCATAGGAGTTTGTATCAGAGTTCACAAAACTTGTATTTCAAACTGTAAAAAAAAAAAATAATCTCACTCTCAGCTTACAAAATGAGACCAGAAAACACATTATTTTTGCAAACTCAGGTTTTAAGTATCTTTTAGATGACTCTTGAGAAAAAGGGAAAAACACAAATTAAATGGATAATATTCTTTTATTGGATTGGAAAAGGAAATTATGTTCTTTTGATTTTGCATATCTGTGTAAAAGCAGAACAGAGATATTTAAACTGTCATGCTGGAGTAGATGCATCCTGCCTGTTGTTGATGGTGGACGTTTACCCTTCATACCAGTGATAGCAATGGGTTGGAGTCTTCAGAGCCTAGATTTAAAAGTACAAGCTCCACAGTACAAGCCCAGCCAAAATTAAGCCACTGCTACTGCAACAAGGCGATGGACTGGCACCTCCACCCCTGCCCAGGGTAGTCTCGGGAGGGACACGTCACAGATTTGGGCTCCTCTCTCCAAGCCCCAAATATAGGCAGGTGTGCTCAGCTGCTTGTATCCAGACAGGGAGATTTTCACCTTCATGTTAATCTTTGTCATTCACTCTCTCCTATCATAAAAGTCACGTTCTTCAGGACAATGGCAGAAGAGCTGGAGAAGGAGGACAAGGGAAACGATAGTTCCCTTAGCCCTGCCTTTGCTAAATCCATACCTAGTTCAACAGTAATAATTACCAATTTCTTCCTTACAGAAATGGTTATTTCAACAGTATTGGGACCCATAAAATCAGGAGCTCATTCATGGTGTTGAAAGAATGTTTCACCTCCAATAAACAGGCACTTAAGCCTATGCTTGAGGCTCTCTTTTTTTTCAAAGAGATTCTCCCCACTCCCACCAAAAAAAAAAAAAACAAAAACTCACCTGAGTACACTGGAGGCTAAAGCTGATTGTCATGTCTAAAAATCAGACCCACGTTATCTGACAATCTCTTCTGCACTCACCTTAGTGTAAAAATCACCAGGCACAAAGACATAATGAGACTTGGTCTCCAGGCCTCAAAGCAGATACTTACATGTTTAATTTAAAGTTGTGCTAATATCTGTTTATGCTAATATCTGTTTATGTTTGGTACAACATTTCCCTGGCACTTAAATGTATGCTCACTCATATGGCTGAACTGTAACCTCAGGTGGCATAGGTGGCCTCTAAACAGACATCCATTTGTGTCAGATGGTAAAGAAAACAGACAAATTTAAACAAGAACTAAGTGAAATCTGCAAGGCAGTTATTAAAGGATATGTCCTCTATCCACTCTTGTTTGTGCCTTAAAAGGAATTTGGTAATTTCCATTCTTTTTTAAAACCCAGAATGACTCTACCACCTGTCGCATTGTGATTACAGTTCTTTCTTTCAATTATTTAATTTACTTTGAAACAGAAGTTCTACAAATGTAATTGTTGCTTTCTAAATCAATAAAGCATTCTTTTGAATTATGAATGGCAACTCAAGCACAGAAATCATGAATGCTGTGTCAGCTTGCCCTAGGGAGCTGATCATAACTAGGTGGGGGGTGGGTGTAGAATGAGGAATGCAAGTTCATTATGGGAATTTCTCCAGGGTATTGAGGCTGAGACAGCACATAGCACGTGTCAGCATACGGAAAACAGAAAACGTTAGAGAACTGAATAAACAGACAAGTGAAACCATAACTTCTGCCAGTGCAAGCCTGTGGATTGAGACAAGGATAAAAATGAGGGGTGGACACAACCCTGATCCAAATGATGGGGCCATGGAGCTTTACAACTGTGATGTGTGACCCAGGAGCAGGCACTGACCAGTGATGTGACACAGAGCCCTTAGAGCCCAGGTAAAAATGCACAGGAGTGTGTGAGCTAGCAGCACGTGTGCCGTTAATAATGCACAGGGACTAAGATCTTTCCCCAGTGGTCCTCACTTCTGTGCTGCTCTGCTCCTCTCAAAGCAGAAGCAGCAATGCAGCTATGAGGCTTACAGCTGGAGCTGGGGAGCGCTTCAAGGTTCTGCCCTGTCACCAAACCAGGGACACCATGGACGTGGTGACACCTGGGATGCTACTTCACCTCGCAAGTGGTGTCCAAGCTCCCAAAGGGCTAGCTCTGGATCAGAGCAGCATAGCTGCTCCTGCTGAAGGTAGTTAAAAGCAAAGGCAACTAGCCTAGGAGCCCTGCCTTGCTTCTACAGCCATGAAGCTTCCAGGACTGCAGTTTGTGTCTCTGCACAGAGTAGAGATAACCATCTTGCTCTGACCTAGCCAAGGTATTTTTAACACGACTGAGCAGTGTGGACACACCCACTGTGATTTTTCAGCCTGGATTCTGCATTTCCCATAAAAGAAAGTGGCCATATGCTCCAGATTTACTACCTACTGCTTCCTTCAAAAATGTGCTTCTGCAACCCACATTTATACAGAAAGTCACTTGAGGTGATGTAAATGTGATTGCAGTTCTTGTTAGTTATTAGTGGATAGCATCTTCTCAAAAGCAGCTTTGTATCTGTCATTTCTATTAGACTGTTTGTCATACAGCTCTGGACTGAAAAATCATTAAAGGTAACTGAGGTTACTTCAGGAGGTCTTGGATGAGGTATATTCTGAAAAGACAGTCACTGCACATCCCTTATGCAGTAGTACCCAAAAAATAGGAAGCTAATCAGCAATTATGAAGCTAGTCTATGAAGACTAAGGAACATGCTGTAGCAATGAGCTGAAAAATACCTGGGACTTATTATTTCAACAAAGCCAGTCTTTCCCTTCTCCACCCAGAAACTAGAAATACCTAGATATGCTCTACACTGACTCCATGTTAGCACTGCTATTACAGTGCCTTCTCATCCAGGGGTGACCCATTTGTGAAAGCAGCAAGACAAGCATGACCTGCTGCAAAAGGCTCAGTCTAAAAACAAGGCATAACAGAGCAATAAAGTAGAAGGCTCTTAAAATAATGAGGGAAACAAGATAACCACAAGATACCTGTGGCATAAATCTACTTTTAACCTCTTTGTTCATTAATATCCCTGGATGGAGAAGTAGCTAGGAAATTACTAGACAGGGGAAGTAAAATTGTCAAAGTACTTTCTAAAACAAGCTTTGTTGTCAACACTAGTAAGAGGAAAAAAAAATATAAAAATCTATAAAGCAATTCAGATTTTGTGCTCCCTGGACAAAAGCAGAGAATGTTCCTCATTTGGCTTTTCCTCCAGTAATGCAGGCAACGGACAGAGCTATGTGTACAGTATAATTGTAAAGTGTCATGGAATAATGAAGTTAAATCCTTCCATGTGTCTTAAAATACTGTTAACAAGAAATAAACAAAGCTTAGGAGCCTATAAGGATTTAGTTTTCCAGGTTAGAGAGAGCACCTGACTCGAGTTCAATGTTTGTGGTTTTTATGGTTATCAGAGATGTTTTACCCAAAAGAAGTCACGTGTGGAGAGTTGAGAAACTGAAGTTCCGTAAGGTCAGATTTGGAGAGAGTTGTTTGGAGCAGCTCCTGGTTCCTGTTGGGCTATACATGGAGAAGCTGACTACCCAACCGAGGAATCTGGTGCCTTATGCAGAGATTACTTCTGAGGCTTGAGATTATGTCATCCCATGTTTTCCTGCACCCTAGAACAATGGGTCCCTAATCATGATTGACATTAATATGGTACAAATAAGAAATCATAGTAATTCTAACAACAACATTTGGGTTTCATTTTTCCCTAACCATACCAGCCAGATGACTGTTTGAAAAGAAAGTGAGGGCAGATATTTAAAGTCTGACTTCACCAACTCTATCACACTCCAGCTCTTTCTTTCACAGCATATTAACAGAATTAAAATCACCTTTACATTACAGTTATTATACTGAATAATGTATTCAGGGTTAATAAATTGTCAATAGTTTCAATTAATGTTGTCTCCCTGGTAGATAGCTATTTAGTATACCTGCAGGATGTACAAATTCCCCTAAGTCCCTTCTATTTTATACAGAGAACCACATTGTTTAACACAATCCTTTGTTCCTTAACTTTCACTTCACTTTGTACTGAAGAAATCTTTTGTACTTCAGACTGTAAACTTGGTCTGGAGTTCTTTCTGGGCTTTCATTGCTCCCTGTGAAGTAGATATTTGTCATGCATCACCAGATACAGTGTTTTCTGCAATCCCATTAGCCTGACTTGCTCTGCTCTGATAGCACCCAAGTAGTGCATTCCCCAAAGGCTCTTGTGTGGTCTTTTTTCACCTCATCGGTCACTTTTTCTGGCTTATCCCATCTCATTTGCTCTTTCTGTCCCTGCAGACAGCTGACCTGGCAGAAGTTCCTGAGGAAGGTGATAGCTCTGCAGGCACCCTTGACATAAGCAGGAAACGCAGCAACAGCGGTGAGTGCTGCCAGGCCAGGATAGCATCTTCAGATGTATAGGCCTGTGTACAACCTATTTCAGATGGGTGTTTATGGTATGTCCATGTTTTAGCAGCATTCTGGTTTTCAAAGTGGAAGGTGAGTGGGGCAGGTAGTTGGTGCAAGAATTTGGGGAATGGTTTTTGCCATTCAGATGAAATCCAAGCCACCAGTTTTCTTAATTTGTTGTGTCCAGACCCGACACTGGACAAGGTTCAGGTCCGTTCCCTATCTCTTACGCTTCAGGAACATGACTGTAGACTAATCACTGAACATGCTTCAGTTCCACACAGGCAAAGCGGAAAAAAATAATTCTTTCTTTTCCATACATTTGACTTGTCTCCATGTCTCTATATACCATAACCTCTTTGGGACAGGAAATGAATCATATAATATCCATATGTCTGTAAAATATCCAACACAAAGAATCCTGATTATAATTGCAGCTTCTCAGTACAACTATAGTATATGCCCAGTAATATTAATAGCCCAATTCCTTTATCTGCTTTGCAGCACAAGAGTAATGTTTTTACAGCATTGGTATGATGGGATTTCAAGACCATCATACCAACTGAGAGCTTAATAATGAAATCTCAGCCACTGAGGGATGGTGTTTGTGACCCTGTTCTTGAACTCAGTCATGGTGAGGGAAGCAATAAGTACAAAGGGGTTTGCAACACTAAGCAAAACTTCAGGCCCAAACCATCAGAGCAACTTCTCAAGCAGCACCTAAACCTGAAGGCTGCTTTGCTGAATCTCACATGAGAGTACAGTACAAAAATAAATCACAGTGAGCATAGCTTTCTTCCTAGCAACCCCAGTGCTCCTTACATGCTGCTAGCAATTTATGTAGGTGAAATGCCAGCTTCAGCTGTCCATTCCCATTTTATGCTACCTCCTTATTCTTTTCCTTCCCTCCTGGTCCTATCACTTCTCCTCACTGTGTTCAGCCATTTCCTCCGTCTCATTTTGTGAACATCCCATCTATGTTATCTGCTTTCTCCTGACAATTTGGGGGGGGGGGGGGTGTTCTGTCTTGTGAGTGCAAGTTGACCTGACCTGGTTAAAGATAAAGAATTCAGTCTGTTTCACATTGTTTAATCCTGCCCACCTGAGATTAATTTGGCCCTGTTTGAGTTTTCGGGTAACTTTTTATTTCATTGTCAATCAGTAGTTTCATTTCTGAAACCCAGAGAAACTTTTTTCTCTGAGATCTGTATTCACTGAATGCACTGACAGGCATTCAAGGAACTTACTCAAAGAGATTAGTTTAAAAACTCAGCATGTGTCACACCTCCAAATAACTTCTGCGGCACATTAACGATTCCTTTGATCAGCACTGGCTTTTTTACAATCCATCCTTCAGAGGCTCAGAATATAAATTATGCATCAGTCACTCCAAAAATTTCCCCTTGGTAGATTTTTAATAAACTGCCCACACTGTTTGCACAAGCTATGGAAATGGTAAAATCCTTTTCAGACTGTAAAAATCCCTTCTTTTTTTTTTTTTTTTTTTTTGTCTGCTGCTGCTAGGGCAAACAAATATGAAAATAGATGGATTTCTGTTGTGTGCAGACGTGAACTACATACCTCTATGGCCTTCACATTCAAGTGCCTCCTAGTAAGATCCAGAGACCATGAGCTAAACAGAGATTAAAAATTTAACAAAGTAAATTCAAAATATTGTTGCAGGGTGATTCACCATTCCTTTTTCCTCAGTTGTCCACTGCCTCTTTAGCAGGCAGTTCCACATTAATGCCTTGATGAATCAGGTCCATTCCAGTTCTATTTTTATTTTTTTTTCATTACAAAACTGTCTCCTGCAAATAAGATTTTAGGAAAAGGTACACTTGAGACTCTTTGCTTAAAGAGAAACAGCAGAAAAGCCACAGCCTGCAGAAGGATGAAGGGACCCAGCACATGTGTGGCCACGTAATCACTCCTATAGACTTTTATGACAACAACTTCAAGGGAAGATTCAGGCCCTGGCATACATACTATGAAGCAAAGCTTCCTAGTTTACAACTGTAAGATGGCATACCTAATTTCCAGCCCTTCAGCCTCCTCTAAGCCAGTTATACTCTTTCACTGCTGTGAATTGCCATCTGTAACAGAAGTCCTGCAAGCCAAAATGTACTTTAAGTGACATGTATGAGCCTGTTATCAACATGGATTTGAGCACTTTCCCCCTGAGTCAAATATGGGATGTCGTCCCTGCAAACCCAGGTTTGGTGAGCACTTCTTGGAAAATACAAGGATACAGTCCATCTCCCTCCCAGCCTGCTGGGTCAGCTCCACAGCTGACAAGGCTGTATGTTAGTGACTCCGCTTTATTTTCTGTCACCAAGCAGAAATTACTCCAAACATGATGCTAAAATACTTCCACTTCATCTGGTGAACAAATTTCTGCAAGTCCAGAATGCTCCTGATTACCCACCTCATTATTCACCAGAACTTTCTCTATTTGCCTCCCTAACTCCTTTTCCTCTGGACACAAAAAACAAAGCATAGTAATTTGAGTAGGACTTAAATACTGCCAGATTGTAACAGCAGCATTTTACACCCCTTTATACAGATGTGAGATATACGTATACCCCTATACTAGAAGATACACGAAATTAGTTTTATTTTTAAGGTTTTCCCTCTGGTGCTCGTGACAGTTTGCAGGATCAGAGTCCCTCTACAACAGGACTTGGCGAGGAGCACAGTGAGGCCTCCAGGTCAGCTGCAGTCAGACCACATGGACACAACTTGGGCATTTTCAGGTTAAACGCTGCAGGTATCAGCTCACATACTGTCTTTGCATTCACACATTGGGACTTTATGACAACAATATTGTCTTACATTTTGTCAAGAGAACATGTGCTTGTGTGTGCTTGTAGATGCATGTCACTTTGTACAAAATCTTTCTCGTGCATACTGTGGCTGCCGTTTTAGCTCTCTTTCCTCTGTTACAAGGACACTACATTTTGTCGATGTCTAAGTACTGTATCAAGGAACCTTACTATTTCACTCATAAAACATCTTCAAAGACTCTTTGTGTAGTTGCCATGTACAGTGTAGAATAGCCACAGAGATAAGTGTTAATGAAAGAAAGGGTGAGCAAGTGAAAGAACAGAGGGGGAAAGAAATTCAGCAGTTTGGTGTCCCCTGGCACCTTCTTTCTCCTGAACACATGTAACTGTATCACAGAGAAACAAAAAGAAAATGCACTCAATTGGCCTGCTACTTATTACCATTTTCGAGATTTCCAAATCATTAGAGACCACAAAATCCACCTTCTGCTCAAAACACCTGCAGAGGTAAATGGTGGGAGAACATGCTGGTGGTTCTATCCAGAAGCAAGAAACGCCAGGCAATTCTTAAAATGTGAAGGGCGATTTCAGCCCATGTAATAAAGCCACTGTGGTTTTTCTAGGGAGATAACTGAGGACAGGCATCAGTCACATCATGAAGAAACTACAGTAAACTACTAATTAGATATCAGGTATGTTAGGTGCTGTGATCGTTGTCTAATTCTGTGAGTTTCTGATTTAGTAACTTGGAAGCAAATTTTCACACATACAGGCCTGTGTCTCAGATAACCATCCTGATTTGAAAGCAATTCAGGTACCTCCTATAAAATCAGAGAGAGAGGCAGCATATCCAGTGCCCCCCAGGCAGGGACTACTGGAGGGAGGGATTAAAGAAGACTATCAAACATCTAAAGAGAGAGGATCGAAGAGGGGAAAGAAGGGCTCTTGGATACAAAATTCCCTCAGTATTGCTCATATATGGTCATTGGGTTTTGCAGGTGCTTTTAAACAGAAATATTGCTCATCCTAAACATGAAAATACAGCATTCAGTGTGAGGAAAAGGCCGCTGGACTTTAAATAGTAATGCAATTAGGGGACCTAGGTTCTATTCCCAGTGCTGTACTTGTGTATATTCATCCAATCAAAATGGTTTATTTGTTACGATTGTAAATTCTTCAGGACAGAGATTGTTTTGTGCCATGTGCCAGTGGTATAGGTGGTTTTGTTGGGGGTGTAGAAGGGTTCAGAGGAGAGCACAGGTGATCAAAGAAAGTAAAGGGGAAAGGGAAGAGTTTAACAACATAAAGGTCATCCTGTTGAGATGAAGAGTCTTAAACTACTCCTAAAATGTCATGTGTTTGCTTTATTTCAGTGTTTACATACTCCGAAAATGGCACAGAACACTTTGGAGAAGAACCAAAAAGTACACATTCCCCGGTATGGGCACAAAGTTTGTGAGAATGCAATGGGAATGGGAAGTCATATAAAAGTCTTGTTTTTATGGATAGCTAAGGACCTTGAGTAGGTCTGCTGGGGCACTATTCTGGAGAAGCATCGATATCTGACTGTCATGTTCTTACACCATTTCTTGGCCACTGGCCACCGTTGGAAGCAATGTACAGGACTGGATGGCTCTTTCGTTTACCCATTATGGTCCCTTTTATGTTATTCTGTTTATTACAAATTGATAATACTAACACAAAAGATCCAGTGTGGAGGCCATGTCATTGCAATAGAACTGCAGTAATGTAAAAATCATAGGTTTGATTTGGAAAATTCTTTGGGGTTTGTTTTAGGTGCTTTTTTTCTTCAGATTACCAGTGGAGAAAGTGAGGAGAGAGGGTAGCCAGTCTTCTCTGTGGGAAGTCCAGTGCAAGCAGCTTTCTGTTTAAGAAAGTGATTTTCCCACACTCTGTTTTGGACCTGTGCACTCTACAACTTTAGGTCCATCTGTAACGAGTACTGTATAATAGACATCTTATACAATGCCAGTAATACACTACTGAGCTCATAAGAGTCATACATTAACACAGAGCAAAAGGCAGACTCATTTTTAAGATCTCACCAGAAAGACCAACTTGTGCAGATTTCTGCTTTTGTTCTTTGGAAGCCTGGAATTTGATATTGGGGTTCAAAGAATCTTATTTCTAAATGAAGGTAGTTACTGCCTTAGTAGCTCGTAATGTATCTGGGCCATAGTCCTCCAAGGTGTGAAAGCAATGAGATGATTCAGGCTCATTTCTTGGAAGATCAGGCCTCATTCCTCATTCTCTAACAAAGTGAACCAAATTCCTATGCAGGACAGATATTTAAATTTTCTCTTTCTCTTTTTTCTTAAAGGGACCATTTTATAAAAGCATGTTACAAATGAACACCTATGTTGCCTTGTACAAATTTGTACCACAAGAAAATGAAGACCTGGAGATGAGGTAAAGCCCCAAAATATTTGTTAATTGATTTGACCCATGGCATTTGACATCTTTTCTTTTAGTGCAATTAGTTTGAATCATGCTACTCACATTTTGCGTGGTCTTGCTAGAGCTCTTGTAGTAAAATGTGTCAGCTCTGTTCAAGGTATCCCCTATATCAAAATAATCATGCACATGCCACAGAATTTAGGGAACTGCCAGAGTAATGCCCCTCTCATTAGCATCTCCTTCACTGAAAGCCTTTTTCCTGTTCCCAGCTGTGCCTTCCCATTGCTCTAGAACTAATGAGTGGGTTGTAAGGCAAAAATTACAAGCTTCCCTATCATTCTGCTTTGCTGGCATTTCCTGATCATTACTTTAGGAATGTCAGCTCTTCAGGAAATAACCCCAGGGTGTGGTGACCTTTAGTGCAACTTGTCAGCTATTCTGCTTGAGGGATTCCACTTTGCATCCTGCTCCTTTAGGTGTGTATTCCAGCTAGCACTTTTGTTCCATGAAGAGGAACACCGCTTAGACAAGCCTGCAGTGGACTACCATCCTCATCAAGACATAGCAATCTGGAAAACACACCATTCTTCAAAATTTTCCTGTCCCTCATATTAGGGGAAAAAGCAATTTGTGGTCTGCAACCTGGACTGTCATGCCTAACAGGCTTTTTCCAGAGGCACCAGCCAGGTTTTAGACTAGTGTTGCTCAGCTACAGCAGCATTGTTTGTCCCATGGCCAGAAATTCAGTAATACATGGGTTAACACTGTTTCATAAGGGATACCAAATAGCTAGTAATGTTGTTGGTCACTGCAGAGCCAGGCAGGATTCAGCTCAGTTGCATGAATTTTCATTTAACATACTTGAGTTGCTGGAGATGCGTTCAGCGTTCAGTTGTCAAGACTGACAAGCACTGTCCTGGGAACTTAAGTCAGGGACCAGCCAGACACTGATCAGCCCTAACATAATGAAGGGAAATAGCAGGGGAAGGACCTGAGCTGGGAAGAAGAGTTAGGGGAGATTTCTGGAGATCTCAGCTCACCTCTGAGGGTATTGAGTGGGTGGCAGATTACTGCAGTGGAGAGGTGCCAGCCCTGATTTCAGCAGCAATTAGTACTTAACACAACCTTGATTTCTTCCTCAACAGCAGGAGCAGCCAGTCAGGTTTTCCAAGTTAAGTAGGACATTGCAGTAATATGCTTATTCTAAGAGATGGCCTTATATTACAATATAAGAGACAAGCAACCCCAGATTTCGGACACTGCAATGAATAGAATAGAATAGAATAGAGTAGTTGGAAGGGACCTACAGTGATCATCAGTGGTTGCCCGGCCACTTTAGGGCTGATGAGCACCTATCTTGCCACCTACTGAAATCTAGAGCACTGACGTAGAGCAGACAACTTATCTAGGGTTGTGATTTACAGAAGAAAAAGATGAGACCTGAGAATGTTTTCAACCAGTAGTAAACGCCAAGGAGGTTGCCCCCTTTCAGGGATTAGCAGCCTAAGTATAGGCAGCAAGAGTAACATAGGTCCATCTGGGACTTCTATTTTGAATGCTTTTAGGAGATTAGAGACATCTATATTAGTCCTGTGCTAAAAAATATCATAAGCAAAATCTGCAGGTCTTACGTCTAAAAATCTCAGTGCTCAGACCACTGACATGGAGACACTTTAGGTTCAGTTGCCGTCTTTCTCTGACAGCCAAATAAATTTATATTTTCTAAGTTATTTTTTAATAACCAGGCTGAAGGGTATTTGGAGGATGGGGCTTTCCAAATCCTTCTTGTTGAAAGTGTTCTTCCTTGCAGTGTACGGGTTCCAATGGTGTCACAGCCTATTCACTTTGAAATGGCAAGATGGGCTCCCTCAATACCGCTTTAAGGGTTTTATATCAAATTTTAACTAGAATAAGGTATTCGGATGTCCTTTCCCATGGAAGAAATCTTTTACCACCAGGATACTAAGTTGTCTTTTTTCTCTAGCCTCCTTTCTCACCTCAGCAACATTTAATTATTCCAAACACGTTGGAACAGCTTCCTGAGGAGGGCTTGAGGAAAATCTTACCCTGTTGCCCTATTGATAACGCCTTTCTGTGAAAGCTGGAAAACTCTGGTTCAGATTGAGTAGTGTTAGAAGACCAGATGCCTGTTTCTCCAGTTGTCAGCAGTAATGATAACCACTTGGAAAGTGGACCAAAGAAGCCCACCACTGTCCCTACCTCTAGCTGCATCCTGGACAGGTCCACATCTTCTATGCGTGCTCTGAAAAAGCCCATTAAATTGGACCCATTATCCATTATATGCTCCAGATGCATTTGCAAGCTCTTGTGCTGATACCTCAACAATACAGTGAACCTAACAGGGAATGCAAGGAAAGCTGAATAATTAGGGGTCAACCATTAATTTTATTAAGATCAAAGAAATGCCTGTTATCAAGCAGACAGAGCTTTCTGAGGTTAATCCATTTGGAAATGGGCTGCCGCTTACTTTCTACAACGCGGCGCTATTGTAATTACATAATAACGTTGATGAAGTGCCACCAATGGGGGGAAGGAGGTCAAATAACTGTTCAACTACCTGCACAAAATCAGCTTAGCACATTTTGCTATTAGCATTTCCAGCCAAATTATTCTCCTAGCTCTGCTTTGGAACTAGTCAGCTGGATGCTGATACTTAGCAATTACAACCTTGCACCACACATTATAAAGGTAAATATGTCCCATTCAAATCAAAAAGACATTCTTGGGCAGAATTATATCCCTGCTGACTAATTGCCTTTGTCAGTTAAATAGAACTATTTTCCTGCTGCCTTCCTTCTGCAATCACAGCTTGAAAACACAGATGATAAAGTGGTGTGTCCCAACAATGTGAAATGTCTTGAAGTAACAAGATAATGCCTGTAACAAATAGGGACTGTATTTTAAACAGTTTCTTATTAAACAGGAAGCAAAAATTCCAGTTTGCAGTTGTTGTCTCAAAATAAAGGTCTAGCCCCAATAGAGACTTTCTTTCCACATTACCATGTATGATTGAAGAAAACCTTGCTGCCTCATTGAGTCTACCTGCAGCAAATGCTCAGATAAAATGACCAAGAAAGGAGCACCTTCCTGTTAGAAGGTAATTGTGGAATTGCTGTGGAATTGCTGATGCAGCATAACAATTAGAAGTCATCTTAACTACTATCCCTCTTCTAATTACAGGCCAGGGGATATGATCACTCTTCTGGAAGACTCCAATGAAGACTGGTGGAAGGTATGTGCTAATTATTTTATATCTGTTTTCTTTCCAAAGAGAAAAATATGTTATTTTCAATACTGAACTTGTATTAAAGTTACTAGTGTTAACAATCTTCTTCTATCAATGTGTTTTCTCCACAGGGGAAAATTGATGATAGAACTGGATTTTTTCCTGCTAACTTCGTTCAAAGAGTGCAACATGATGAGAAGATTTACAGGTGCATCAGGACATTCATTGGCTGCAAGGAACAGGGACAGATAACTCTGAAAGAGAACCAGGTAAGTTCCCCTGGGCTGGATCCCCACTGGACTTGGTCAGTGGTCTGACCAATGATTGGAGGGAAAGTTGTGCAAGATGAGCACAGGCAGATGCTGTTCACTGCAATTTTACTACAAGATTTATTATTTGTACGGTAATAGTGTCTAGTAGCCAGTTAAGAGCAGTGTTGGCCTTGTGCAAATGCATACTCCCTGCCTAACGTAGCCTAAATTTTCAGTCTCAGAGACATTCATAAATATACTTTACATAAAATGCACACTTCTACTGACTTCAGAGGGACAGCTTGAAGAACACACCATCTTAGAGGTAGACTTTGTGTGCCTGAAAAATGATCTGTTTTTCTCCTCATTATTAGAGCTAATGTAGTAAAAGACAGTGGCTCCCTCCCCACACCTTAACTTACCTAAAGATCTAAACAGAGCTCATTGTTTTGGCTTCGGGAGGAATAGAGTTAAGGTAGCACCAAACCAACCTGTAAATCTTAAATTTAACTCTTGTTCACAAGTTGCAAAGTATCTTTAATCATTAATTGCTTGTGTCACCACTTACACACCCTCTCTACAGGCTGTAATTTATGCTAAACTAGAAGTGCTGCTGTAACTTAAAGTACACCATGTACAGTGAGGACTCACAGGGTCCATTCACCATGGTGTACTTTCAGCAGCTCCTTCTACTTTGTGTCCTTCAGGTGGGTTCACTAGGCAAAAGCCTTGGCCACCATTATGAGGTTTTTCTTTGATCTGATTTTAAATGTGATTTTTAACACAATTCTTACCAGATGTTTAATACAGCCAAGTGTCAAGTCTTGTGATGCTGCTATAAATGCTTGCTGGGGTGAAGTGAGAGAAGAATATGGTTTAAAACCTGCATTAAGGGACAGCCAGGTTTGGCCATAAGCTCATGTAAATAGGAGGATGGCTGACTAAGGGTGGCGCACAGCTCGAGTTCTCTGATGCCTGGATGAAATAGAAAGCTAGATTTTTCTCACTGTACCTTCCACCTCATTAGGTATTTCCTTTCCTTTGGCAATTGATGTCACATCACCAGGAACTGTTTGCCTTACAGTGCCTGGACAGCCATTGATTTTAATAAAGTAGAGCAGAAGTTAGCATCAGGGTGGACTTCAGGGCCATAGATATTTCCATGCAGAACTTCTGTAACACTTCACTCCGCAGGTGGGTAAGATTAACTTATACCTTTGCTGCTGCTGTCTTGTGGCACAGCAAAACATACAAGTGCTAACAATCCTTGGGTACACACAGCTTTCTAAGGAAGGCACAGCAATACACTGACCAGAATATATTTTAAATGCCCCTGTGCACATAGTACATTGGGCACCCCTGAAGTTGCTGGAAAGAGAGAAAGTGCTTAAATTTTTTCTACCCAGCACCTCTTTTGATTGTTTCTATATGTTCCCACAGAGGGAAAAAAATATTACCAAAGCAGAATGAGAGGTTTTGCACCTGTTGTGCTCTAGAATAAGCAATACACAAGGGCAAAGCTTGGGGAAACGGTAGTGTGGGAATATGGCATGGCAGCATGAGGGAATGGTCAAGGTCTGAGTCCCTTCCCACCAGTGGGCACACCAGATCCTCTCTGTTAGTGTGGCTGCTGCTGCAAACAGTGAGGGCCTAGTTTCTTGTCTCATTTCTCACAAACCCAGTGTCCAAACAACTTCATCTAAACACAATGACTTCCTATTGTCCCTGTTTCATAACAGGCTCACAAAGGACTTCACAGTCAGGGGCGCATCGTCGTCTCTGGTAGGGCAGGAGGTAAAGAAAGGGATGAATCCATCCCATCTGTCTACTACTTCCTCTTTTTTTAGCAAACTTATTCAGCTCTATCTCAAACCCATGCAAATGCTGAGGTTGAATGTGGATGCTGTTGGGTCCTCACTGCACATGGGAGAGGCTTCAGAGGAAGAAAGAAAGAAATATTTGGCGTAAAACAGGGGGCAGAGATCAGACTGAACAAACACATGGATGCAGAGACATGAGAGGAAAGGAGCAGACCCAACAGATCCCACTCCACCCTCCCACAAATTATGCAAAAAAGGAGACATTCAAGTAGCTTCAAAGCCATTTTGAGTAATTTCCAGGCAGGACAGTCACAACAAGGCCATGGATGCTCATCTGCTTCCTGCTGTCCCTCCATACAGGGTTTGAGCCCCCCATAATAGCCCCCAGGGAGAGCTGGCAGCATGCACAGGGCCAATGTGTAGTGGCAGCATGGGGACAGGAGCACAAGTTCTCCCAAACATAGCCTGTGGGACGTGTGCCTGCCATGGAAACCTCTATCTGAATGACACAATTTTTTGTCTTTTTTTTAACAGAACAACTTTGCCTTCACTGTGGAAAAACTCTTATCGTGAAAAACATTTTAATTGTTATTGGGAATTTTTCATTTTATATTTCCAAAGGCAAATTTTCTTTCTTCTTTATTCAGCCATTTCTCTTATTTTTTGTCTTTTATTTCCCCGTTGTTTTCTATGTGAAGCAGAGAGGGCAGTGCAATAGGGAAGGCATAAAAAGGAAAAAAGTAATCTGAATGGGACTTCAGGGAAAAGTTTGGCAGAATTCTTTTTTTTTTTCTTTTTTTTTTTCTCTATTTGGGGATTTCTATGGGATGTAAACAGCCATTTTAGCTGTCTCTGGGCACAGTGTCCAGAGTGCTGTGAGTGCAATATATGTACGATGTGCAAAGCACTGGCTTGCTCCAGATTAGGAAGAAAGGGAGATTATTCATTGCTACCAATTCCTGTCAAGTCTCACTTTAGCTAGATAAACTCATTAACTGGTCTAATAAATTCTTGTGACTATAGTATAGCAAATTGTCTCAATTTTATACTGTTAATTCACTGGCTCAAATTCTACGGGGTCTAACAAGAGTCCAGAGCCATTCTGACAACAAAGGCAAGGATGATATGCCAACAGAAAAACTTATCCAATGACATTAATATGAATTTTCATTATATTGCTTGATACCATCCATGGTTTATACTGCAGGTCTCTATCTCCTTTGTGCCTTATATGAATGTTCCCAGGTAGAGAGTCTATTCTTGTAAGGCAAAAGGCAATATATTCACATCAACAAAGCCACATGACTACCTTAAGAAAAGCCATTTCAGGCAAGCAGAGACATTTTCAAAGTTTGAAGCACAGTGGGTGAGGCTTTCTCTGGAATTGCTTGACAGTTTCATGCCCTGGGAATAATATTTTGAGCTTCAGCTTCATGCAAACCTTTCTGGCAAAGCCAATACTCAAGGAGAGGACTGAGGGACAAACAACACAGTTTGCTCACCCATCTTAAGCAATATGCACGAGCTAGTCTTCACAAAGGATCCCTTGAAAATTTCATTATGAAATATGAAACCCAGCCTGGAGGAGAAAAATTGTACTGCTTCAGAGACATCAATATCTTGGAGTTTAGGGTTCACTGACAGATTTGTGGGTCCTGAATCCAATTCAGAAGATGACTGGGTACCACAGGGCTCAGTCAGGAATCTGTGAAAGGGAGGCAGACATAGACTCTGACATCAGTAAAGCAAGATTATTAAGAGTGAAGAAAAAAAACCAGCCAATTTCTGGGGCTTCCCACTCTTTTAAGCTGTCTCACACACAATACTGGCTGCATAATTTCCAACTATGATTGATTGTACCATTACTTGGATAAATAAAGTTTTCTCCAGCCTGTAACTTCTGCTTTAGCCTACCCGAGTTCATTACCACAAATTCATTATACAAATGCTTCCTTTGCATGACTACAGGCTCTGATTTGACCTCTTTTCACAAAACAAAAAGTCACTGTATCTAATATATCATCAATGTTTGAAAAAGCATGTCTTAAAAAGCCTCTAACATTTTTGGTCATCCTTATTTTTAAAGAAGTCATAACAATCTATTGTTTGAATGTCTGTTTTTACTCCTCTTATAACATCCTACTTACTTAAATAAAGGAAATAATCTCTTTTAAAAAGGAAATAATCTCTTTTAAAAAAAACCTACTCACACCCTTCACTGACTGCCTCTCTGACGTCTTCAGTCACATTAATTCAAACCACTTGAGAGCTGTTTTTTTTGTGATTAAATAACATAATTGATTTTAAATTGCACAAGTGATCTTGTGCAATAGAGATGACCCCAAGCCATGACATTGGTAACAAGACTGCTAATCAGAAATTCTCTGCCTGTTCCAGATGTGGACTGTGAGTTTACACAAAGGTCAGTGCAACAGATCCATTTTGCGATGGAGGTTTTTTATAAATGTCACTGATACAAACTAGCCCTGTTACCAAAAGCATCTCCCAGCCAGCTTCTGCAGTGACTGCAAATAGCCCACTGCTGTTGTGATGGCCACAACTTCCGAACCAGAGCTGTCAGCCTTGCTGTCCCCTTGGCACCACAGCACAGGGGACAAACTTCTCTCCTACCCCAACACCCCAGTCACACAAATTTCAGAAAGAGTCACTTTTAGACACATGTACATTAGCAGGTATGTGCAGATATGATCTAGCCGCTCCAGGAGAGTCTAGGAATGGGTTTAAACATATTCATGAGGCTAGGCTCAACAAGGCAGGATTGCAGTCCAGGTCTCCAGCCCTGGGGGATCCACCTCTCTTTGGTCTTCTTCTGATTAGTCTGGATGCTTTGTTGCTACCTGGCTTTTCTCTTCACTGCCTAGGAATTACTTTTTGTCCCCACATTTTTCATCCTGGGATACTGAACTTCTAAGAGCATGACTCAGCTGCCTTTGAAAATCAGTTGCGTCACGGTGACTTATGCATTCAGGCTGAATCACTTAAAACACAAACCCAGCACAGAAAGTGATGTTGCAGTTCTTCATGTCCTCGCCAACTATAACCACTGCACTTCACAGCTAGGCTTAAGGGAAAAAGGGTCTTTTTCCAGCTATCTCTGATTTTCATTGATGTCAGTCTTGCTGAACAGGGATGGGTGTCCACATTCATTCAGAGATACTGAATGGCACACAATCTTGCAAGAGTCTAAAACATGGGCACAGCCCATTATGCATCCAGTTTAGTCCAGGTCATCTTTAAAACCCTGAAGAATGCCATAGGTGAAACAAGCTGGTGTTCTTAGTCCAAAAGCTAATGAAACAGCTGATATAAAATGTGTCATCATCATTTGCATGATGGCTGAATGGGTGTGAAAACTGAACTACTTACCATTTCCATCTACAAAGCTCACATAGGCAAGAACTCCAGTGCACAGGCAGCAGCAGATGTGGAAACTCACAGTGTCCCTGTGCTGTCATTCTTACAGACAAACAGAAGACTTGAGCTTTCAGACCTCTTGACCTGGCACTGTCTGCGGGCTCCAGGACAGCTCTTTAAACTGTCCTGTCCTCATAACCAAATTCCTACTTTCATCAGAGACAGTCTGTGGCTGACAGATGGGTTAAATATATGGGAGAGAAAAGATAAGCAAAAGACAGCTGCAGAAAATTATAGCAAGTCCAAAATTACTCCCGGACAAAGAGAATTTGCCACTTGAGCCCAGATTCAAAGCACAGGACTTAGAAGAACAGGAGAGTATTAATGACTGTGCAGCTTAAAGGATCATTTCCTAATTGCTCATCTCCCCCATCTGCTCAGGGCTAACTGATGGACAAAAAAATCCTCAGGGCAGATGTTGACAAGTTCGGACAACAGCCTAACAGTTGTTTGTTTTGTTTCTAGTGGTTTGGGTTTTTTTTAAACAAAATGAGATGAAAGAATGGGGGAGTGACTTTATAATATTAGATCCTGCTTTCAGCTAGTTCTGACATCACTTGATGACTGAGAAATAGCCTGAGATGTGGTTTCTTATCCTGTGGCTTACTCCACTACTAACCTCTTGAGCCAGGGTGCAGGTAAAAAAATAAACTAAGTGTTTGTTTCCATTTGTGTTGCTACCAAATTCACTGGGGAGTGGCTGCTCAGTGGCTCACTTACCTTGTCAGGCCAGCAGCCTTCCCCCCAGAACATGCCAGCCTGAGTAGCTGCCAAAAAAAACAAAAAAAACCTCTAAAAAATGACCAAATCTGCCATCCTTTTTCACTCCAAAGATAAAGAAAATCAGTGTTCAGAAAGCTCAGTATTTTTCTTTTGTCCACAAATCATTCTGCTGACAGTACAAGACATCAGGGAAAAGCAACTCTGTTCTTGCAATATGTTCTGCACAGCACCAGAGGTTAAGCAAGAAATGCAGCATGGCTAGTGAGCAATGCAGACCTGCTGGAGGTCACTTCTGGAGATCTGACTATTTTGGGGACTCTTTGGCCCATGCAAAAAGCTAGAGGTGTTGCAGACATCGCTAGTTAGGAGGAAAGCACAGTGATGGAATCAGGCGTTCCTTTTAACCAGCCAGGTGTAGTTATGGAGAAGCTGCAGAGGCTCATTTTCCCACACAACAGCAGGGATCAACCAAGAAGGGGCATCTCTCAGCCAAGATGCTCTTTCCCACTCTTGGATACTCTGCCATGCTTGGCCATCCTTAGTCTCATGCTTCTCTGCAGGCTTTTGCCCTCATCATTGAAGTTTCCATAGTCTTTCTCAGAGCCACAGACCAACACTTAGCAGTAGTCAGAAACACATTTCTGTGTACATGTGCTTTACACCTCTCTGCTTCGAATGGTAATGTGACTGCAGAGGGAGCAGCTGCTCTGCTAGGGATTCAAGATACAAATGAGCTTGGCTGTTTTGCAACAGAACCTAAGCTAAATGGCATCAATTCCATAACTCTCCCATGCTTTCCATGTGGTTTAGCCCAAACAACAATACTTTTTTTTTTAATTGTATGTCACCTCTGTTGGTGTGCTCAGTCATTCTGCCCCAGGGATCCAATTCAGTTAGTGTTAAGAAGGTAGCTTAAGTAAGAAAATTAATGAGTCGATTTGCTTTCCAAACCTTTGTTTACAGGTACAGAGATGCACCTGACCATTTCCAAATACTGGAGGTGGCAAATATGAAGCAGCTTCACCTCCTTCTTCTGACCTTTCATTTCTCCCTGGGAGCATCAGTGTTGCTAGTAATTTTATGTATGTAACAACAGGAGGACAAGCTGGCCCAGAATTCAGACGTGGTATTTAGGTGTCACCATACAATCCGTAACAGTCATACTGAAATGGATTTAGCCAGCAACACTTTAGAGACATTTTTGTTCATTTCATGCCTTCTGAATTATTGTAATTAAATGCTGTAAATACCTATCAGACAGAGCCTTTGTGAGTGTTAGTCCAGACAGAGGGCTTTAAAGACCTGGCACTGACATCATAAGAAATCACTGAGTTGGTCTCAACAGGACCATCAGTTTTCTGGCTATTTTTTAACCATGTTTGATTAGTAGGAACTATATTGTTCTTTGCCACAGATGTTTGAAAACAATTCTTTATTTTGGGTGGCTCTGTGCTCAAGTGCCCAGTCTGAAGTACTTGTGCCACTAGGCTTTCAAATGGCTCAGCCATTACCAGAAGTGTCTCAGGAAGGCCCCTAAAGTGGAAATACGTGAGATCACAAAGGTCTTCATGAAATGCAAACCTTTACCACAATGTAATATTTGTGCTATTGTAAAGACCATATGGTTTCACCACAACTGTCTCCATTTGGAGTAGATGTTATGCAAACACGCTTGCAGAGCTGGATTCGGATCACATACTTTGGTATCCAAAACAGGCATCTGTAGCTGCAAGGGCTGAGTAAATAACATAACCCACTGCTCATCTGAGAAGTACGTTGGCTCCTTCAACATGCAAAAGAGAATATGCTTGCACTCAGATCAGCTGCTACAAGTGACCCACCTTGGCATCATGGTTCCTTTTCACCACCAGCCATTGAGGGAGCTAGCTAGCTCATGATCTGAAATACCCATTCCTCTCATACACAGACAACTAAATCACAATCATTACAGTAGGCTGAATTCATAATTCAAGTTTCAAAATCTTTGATCCACCACAAAGTTCTTAATGATTTTAATGTCGCTCATGTATATGTGGCACTTCAGGGAGGCAGGGGAAAGATAGCTCTCTGAATATATGGCTCTGAGTTTCTTATCAAAGCAGTCAGAGTCTAAAAGGGATTGTTCTAGTTATAGAAGTAACTAGTGGGATGCCTAACTCACCTGATAAATAGCCTGGAATAATTTGTCGCTTTGATCATGGCAAAGAGTTTATTATTTTCATACCTTCTTTGCATTCAGATTTGTGTGACTTCTGAAAAGGAACACGATGGCTTTATCAAAGTATACAGCGGGAAGAAGAAAGGCTTTGTCCCCATAGACGTCTTAGAAAACATCTGATTCCAACAGCCCACTTGCTGCAGTAGGAGCCCTTTGTTGGCAATGCCTGTCTGCCTCATCTCACACTGTGTCAACCCAGATGGGCTGTCTTGCAGATGTTCAGGGAAATAGTGAGAAAACTGCAACTACAAGAAGAAAAAGACATTTAGACTGCCACAGCAACACTAAGAAATAAGAAAAGTGGAATGTTTGAAAGAAAATATAGTCAGAAACTGCTAGGGAAATGAGAGGTCCTTGGTTACTAACAGGAATAAGGTAAGGAAAAAAAAAAGTCTGGGCTGATTTCTGGTGCAAGATGGCTGTTACAACCCTGATGGAGACAGACAGCTTGTTCTGAAGGTCTAAACTCGCGTCCTGTTCTTGTGTCTTAGAAAACTGTTGGACTGCTTTCTTGCTTGAAGTGTGTATTTGGGGGGGGGGGAGAATACCATTCAAACTGTCCTCATACTACAGTCCAATGCTTGTAGTAAAGTGTGGCTGTGGTTCTACAGTTTTGTCCCCAGTATCAACCGATCAGTTTAAGCGTTTAATCCTGGTGTTTAGTCTCATAACAAAGCAGTCTGGAGACACTACGTGAACATCAGTTCAAGAAATGCACTGTGCCCTGGAAGTTGGCAGCTTTCTCTTTCTGTGCAATCTTCCCATATGAAAGAGTAGCGAATTTGTCTGTCCTTTGTTTTCTCTATATATGAACAAAAGATCTCAGCATATGTTGGGTGTGATGGCTGCTCTTATAGCTCACAAAAATAGCCGGTCCTCTGATTCACAAGCCTGTTTGGAAGTGTCCCTCTGTATTTCCTACACCTTTCTCTGGTGATACAGAAAATGGACGAAATGCTGGGAGAGAGCCACAGGCTGGAAACGTTTTATATTTTCCTGTGTTTATTGCACTTAAAAGATTTTATATATTAATCCTATTTATAAAAAAATAAAACAGTTAACTAACCCCCGGAAGACTGAAAATGCTAGGAAAGAACAGACTGCACACAGAAGTGAAGTCTGTGATTATCAAAATCCAGAACTTGTGACAGAAAGGCTCTGAGTGTCTTAGCATTGTGTTCACACACCAAAGGCGTCTTCTTCATTTACAAAATAGAAGTTTTGCAGATTCAGCAGTAAATACATTGACATGAATTCCTCCTTGACATAACCCACCATGAGCATCCTGTAAACCTTCTCCATCCTAGTGAGACTGTGCAAATAGCTCTGTTTTGTCCATGTAAGCCTCCATCTTCAATCATGTTTTGGGCATATGAACTTTTTGGTACCTGGAGCACAGTCTGTGGGACCTGTGGATCTTGACTAAATTATACCAGTCAGCCAGTGCCAATCCTGTTGTAGAGCAGGGGCCTTATGATGTTTAAAGACAGGGAACCTAATTTCCAAGTATTTAATTGGATGTAATTGCACCAAATACACTTAGACAGCTTACCACGTATTATGACGTAGAGATTAAGTCCTATCCCAAAGCTCCCTGCTGAATTCATGCCTTATTTGACCAGCTTGAGACTGAATGCCAGTCTTTACTGCGATTAACCCCAAATTGATGTCCTAAATCCTGATACTGCAAGAAGAAATTCACATGCTGCCAGGCTAGTATAGGCCTTTGCAAAGGTGACACTATTTCTAAAAAACAAGCTACCAGATCTGCTTTCATATACTGAGGCAGTTTGAGTCTGCGTTGCACTGCCCAGGTCTCAATAGTTGGGTTGTCCTATTTGAATAGCTGACCTGACTCAAAGCCTTATGAAATCCAGTGCAACTCTACACATGACCAGAAGTTCACAGAGCAGCTCAGGCTTCAACCTCTGAGAGACACATTTTGCAGCTCTTTTACGTATCATTTAATTGCAGAGGAGGAAGTTGCAGGGGTGTCAACTGCTGAAACAGGGTCCTTCATAACATAAGTGGTCTATACCAACTATTAATGTCCTCCTGTCTGATCAGAAGTATCTGATTTCATATCTGCTGTGGGAATATCAGCAATTTATAAATGGGGGTTTTTTTCAGTTCAACGATGAATATCTGCTCAGCTCATTTTCCTACGTAACCAATAAACTCAGTGGGACAACAGAGGATTCTGATAAGCCTTAAAGATCAAGAGGAAGAGCAGTAGAGGCATATTAATCCACTCCACTTTATAAGATTTTTTTTTTTTTATTCACCCATTCAAATGAAAAACTCAAGTGTTTGTTAGAATTAAAATATTTGCTACTTTTGATCAGGCCTGTCAAGTGGAAAAAGGACATCTGTATTAATCTCCACATATGTGCTGTTGTTTACATGATTGCATCATACTGTGATTCCCTCCTATTTTAGTCTTCTATGATTTCAATTTATCCCTACAATGTGCATCACATATACAAAGAATTATATGAGTATTACCTACAACTCACAATGGCCTTTAATCAGTGTCAGTTTTATTCCTTTTGATACTGAGCAATAAATAATAAAGTGACTGAGTAAAACAAAACAGACCTTATGTGGACTGTATTATATCTGAGAGCATTGCTTCTGAACCAAAGCTTTCATGGTTATCTTTTCTTTGTGTTTTTTTTGTTTTGCCTTTTTACTGGGCTTTTGTTGTTGTTTGATGTGTAGATATAATTTATGCCTAATTTAGCAAGAAGCACATATATGAATCTTACTTTAAGCATGTGATTCATTGGCTATTTGCATGCTTAAAGCTGAAGCACTTTGCTGAATTAAGGTCTTTTTCCTCAGTTTTATTTTGGATGCCTTACACTGAATCCAGACAAGTATCCCATCATCTTTTTCCTACCATATGTAGTTCACAAGAGATACTGTATTAGCAAGCAGTTAAAAGTCAGACAGAAGATGGAATGGACTTATCTGACGTATGCTCAGAAAAATTGAATTCTAGGAGATAAATGCTGTTCAGATTTAATTTAATATTCTGCTTAATAAAGACTATGCGATGGTTGGAAGGAGAATAGAAGTGTATATTTCTTGGCTTCTTTGCATCAGACTGTATCATTTTCAGTTATCCACCTTCAAGAACATTCACTAAACCTATCAGCAACAGATGTTACTGAGCATTTCCATTTAAAATCTACAGCGCTTGCATTTGCCACATTTAGCAAACCATTTCTAAAGTAGTTCTTCTGCAACGTATGTAGCATGTGTAAACTCGGAGTGAAGTTTTGTGGTGGGGCCATCCTGAACATTTGTTTCTGGCAGATCAGAATGTATTTTAAGCCATTCAACATCTCATCACAGCATAAAACTGGCTACAGAATATTTTCATAAGTGCTAGGAACAGTTGATCAACGTGAGCGGAGGATAAGCTGCCTGAATCATGATCTCCTCCTGTCTGTAAATAACACAGTATCTCAGTTTATTACCATGTTTCTCTACACTTGGCCATTTTGACTCAGTGACTTACTTTGGAGACAGATGCTGCAGTGCACCATCAGCTGTGGACTCATTGCCCCAGGGGAAAGAAGACACTCCTACAAACATTGTGTATCTTTAGCATTGCTTCCAGGCCTTTTTTTGTATTTGTTGAGATGCAATTGACTAAATACAGCTCTCAGTGCCATCAGAGGAACGTGCACATGGCCAGCAGGCCGTGACATTAGAGATTTGGAAGAGCCGTCACCTTCTAAAGAGGCCACCGGAGACCATGTATGTTGTCTAAAATGGCACTAGACAGATGTCTTTGGAAAAGGAACCCAACTCATTTATTTTAAATATGTGCAGACAATACTGATTTATTGAACACTCAAATTACATCTTTCTTTTCCTAAAGGACACTGAATAAATGCAGCAAGACATATCAATCTTGTCCCATTTAAATCCACAGTAAAAAGAATCCTTGAATGCCACAGGGACTGGAGTTCAGCTATTATCTTGGAAAAGGCTAGTCAATGTTACCATTCTCCCAAAAATCTATGATGTAATTTGCCTGATCTAACTGCAAATGTCTACAACTAAGCTAGTAAATCAATCTGCTTTTGCCCTTCCCCAGAAAAGAGAGTAACATGCACTTCAGTACTGTGGTTCATCTGACTGACTGAAGACTTCTGCTTTTGCATAAGCTGGATTGTGCCTCAGAAGTGTCTGTTTCTACCCATCGACAGCCAAGGGAGCATTGGATAGCTAGGTCAGATGTAGACCTCTGCAGATGTACCATCTGTATTAGGGCAGAAAAATTCCTAGCCCTAATTTCTGGATGTATAGGTGTAACATATATAACTCTGTAACAGATACACCTGACTATCATGTGTCTTGTTCTTTTTACAGTTCCTGTGAAGTTACTAGTCATGGTTATTATTAGAAATGAGAAAAGAGGTACATTTTTCCCCCCTTTTTCTTTCTATAGAATTTCCTTTACTGGCTGGTGGATAAGTGTGGCTTCCTAAATAGAACATTTTGCATTTAAGTACAAACATAACTTTAATATCATATAGAACTGATCCTATTAAGGACATTTTAATTTCAAATACTGAACAGGAAGAATATTAGCACAGCCCTATCCCTTCCTGCAAAAGTACTGACTGTCCATAAGTTCCAAGAGCAACAGTAGCATGTACTTACCATGTACCTAGGGAGGTAGATTTGTGTGTGGTTCATCTTCTACCAACATTTCACAGTGTTTCTGCTGGACCACATTCTGAGATGCTACAAACCACCAGAATAAATAGCATTGGCCTGGGCAATTAGACCAGGGTGGGTGTTGCTGTGCTCATTCATACATAACAAAAAGCAAAATGCAGATACGTATTTTCTATTCACTGGTGATACACTTACCAAATAGCTCATATAGCGATGAAAATAAGCATGAAAGAAAGTGAACAAGTACCAAGTATGTCAGGTTCAGCTTAAAAATATGAGGGGGGAGGAGTGTGAATGATATTCCCATGCATATTTGCTCTACTACAAATAGGGTCAGACCAACACAAGTGTTTAATTTCATATTTGAGACATTTCATAAAAAATGTAGTCCCAAATTATCATCCAGATTGTGTGCACTACATTTTGTAAAGCAAGGAGAATATTTTCCCCAGTGGGAATATATGTCACCACAACGTTGAGTTTTCCATGGCTAAAAAGAAGACCTAAATCTAAAAGAGGTACATGAGAGTTATTTTTAAAACCATTCTTGATATAGAAAATTGTTATGTGCGTGGGGATTGAACACTTGGCAGAGTCTCCACAAAAGAGACCCAGAAAAACTATAGCAGGACTGCTTCAGGTCAGCGTGTATGTCCATCCCCTGAGTGGCTCAAGGAACTCTATGCAACACCTACCTAAATTAACATCATTTGTTCAATCAAATAAGCTTAAATTAATTTCATATTTTATTTATGTACATACAGGCAACACATAAACATATATAGATATATATGTGTATCTTACATTCATTAACATCAACCCAATGGCAAGAGCACATGCCCTTAAAAATCTGTCCTGATTGATTTTTTTCCCTATCTTGATGTGCTCAACACCTAGTTAGGATGGTAATTGGTGCCTGATAAGTACTGAGACAGATGGCTATATGGACAGGGTGGGCTAGGCTTGACAAGTTTTATGCTGTTAGGCAAAGCATATAACATATAAACCCAGAGTTACAGGCAGTTGAACTGCAAATAGGCAATACACAGAGCACAGTCAAGATACTGCTCTGAAATGCATGTCATTCATCAGGCAAAGTTAGGATTGCATGCTGCATACAAATTGGCAGCCTGAAAACATTGTCAGAACAACGTGTAAATCATGCCTCTTTAACCTGGCTGCCTCACAATAATGAGATATTGAAAATAAAGAATAACTTCTTCTTGGAGGTCTGAAGGAGAGGAAGCCAGGAGGCATTCCTATGGGCTTAAAATAAAATTTTTTAAGCAGTGCTAGTCGGTCCCACGTACACACCATGAGAAGGGCACATAAATTTACCTTCATTAGAATGAAGTAAATCAACATCTGAATAATTACTGTGCTTCCAGCGGTTTGCCAGCTGATAGGGTCAGAGGCTGACAACACAAAACTGAAAGACTGTGAGAGTTGTTTCAGCTTTGCATCACAAACAGGAAAAAAATGAGAGGTGGCTGTGGGCCAAATCCAATTTTTAAAAGAACCAGTGCAGTAGTGGTACCGAAGCAAACTCTTCTATGTGCCTTGACTTTTCCGCATAGCCCCCTCTCCCTGGCGGGGCCGGTCCAGGTGGCCGTGGCAGTGGCTCCCACCCCATGCTCTCATCCAAGGGCAGCACCGCAGGTGCATGGGCACAATCGTGGAGCAGACTTCTGGGCTGTTCCCGGCATGCCCAGCCCATGCCAGCAAAGCCTCTTTCCCACTGCTCTTCCTTGCAGGGATCATGCCAGTTTTGTTGCTGGCTGGCCACTGCTTGCCCTTGTGTCTGGCAGGAGAAAAATAACCAAAATTTTCCCAAGCAAACAGAAGCCAAAAAAAGCAGCCAGCGTGGCAGCAGTCTCCAAAACCTTGGAGTCTGGCCTTCCTGCACATCCCTGCGGTGTTGCAAACTGCACCGCAAAAAGTGGCCGTTCTTTGTGCCTCCCTGCAACGTGTTGTTCCCCTCCGCTGCTCATGGTCCTCCTCTGGCTGGGCAGGCAGCAGTACCTTTCTCACCAACACACCAACCATCCTCATTTTACACCCACTGAGTCTCACTCTCTGTCTTGCCAGGAAAAACCTTTCAGGCCCATCTAGTGCATCCGCCCTATTAAATGCTTGCTGTCAAGCAAGTTGCACCAAAAAAGGCAAGGCTGGCACTGGCCCTGCCTCAGCAGCCTTCCCACATGGGCGTCTTCTACAAACTGGTTGGAAATCCTCATTCAAATGGATATGGGGCTGCTGTGAGCCACATCACCGGCACTGGGTATGGAGAGGGTCCACTCCCATGTGATCAAGGAGGGAAGGGCAAAAACAGACGCTACCTTATTGTGACCCTTTGGAAGAAGTCTGGGTCTCTAAGGCCCAAGTATTAGGTGAGTCATACTAAACATGGGAGAACAACTTCTGTTTTCAGCCCATTTACATTATTTATTACTCTCTCCACATTTTGCCTCAAGAAATGCAAAGTGAAAGCAATCTATCTCTCCTGCTCTCTCTTTCGCTCACTCTACATCCCAATCAGCTGCTGCCTTGTGTCTTTGTGCTCAGTCTTGCAAAGGTCTCCCCTCCTTGGTTTTTCTCCCCCTGCCAAAGGCGATGCTTCCTGTGGATATTATCCAAGGTACAGTGAGAAATTCCCTCCTGCAGGATGGTGGGGCCAGGCTTTTCTATGTTGATCGTGTCCCCTGGTAAATAGCAGTTCCCTGCAGACACCCTTGTTCATGCTGTGGACACCAACACCTAAGCAGAAGGAAGGGAGGGAGGGCAATGATCTTCATAAGCATTTTTATTTTGGGCAGGACCTGGAGTGACTTTAATGTAAAATGCCTGATCTCCAGCTGGACAGCATCCAGCCCCATTGCCGTACCTGTACCACAGCGGGGTCTGAAAACGGCCATCACAGCAATCCGGTTTGCAATTCATTCCTGCTGCAAGGAACTATAGGGTCCTGTTTGTTTATTTAAAACCATAGTAGACACTTAACCAGAAGTCACAAGACCCCAGATGTGTACTAGGAAGGTGAATTATTTGATTAGTGGGACTGAGTGTGATCAGGCCCCTAATCACTCACAGCAGACTCGCTTGCCTCTTTCATGCTTGCAGGCAGGCCTAAAGTACATCATCCGACATTAGCAGTCACAGGGGAGATTAAGCTGACAGTACATGTGGTGTGTATTACCCAAGCACAGCTATCCACATTACTAAGTATTGGCTGAATTGACTACAACATTTGAAGTTCAGTCTTTCCAGGAATGAGGTATCAGCTGCACAGGGAAGAAGTAAGCCCAGGCTATTATAGTGTAAAGAGAAGGTTACCCCATAAAAATAGCACCTAGATCACATGCGTTCAGTTTCTTGCTTAACTGTTACCAAGGTAATTCATCTAATGGTACTGGAGCTAAAATGAAAGTTAATACTGTGATGGGACACTCTAGAAAAGCACACTGGAGCAGAAATGTTTTTTTCAGTATTTATATAGTTTGCAGCATTTTATCATGTAAATAAATGGTAAATACACAAAAATAGCCCAAGACAAAACTATTAGCTTACTCCTACCCATCATCTTACACGTGCACCTTTTAAACCATCTGCTGTACTTTTTCTGTAGAGGTATGTACAGTCCTGTGGCCTCTAGAGGCTACTGTAATATGAATTATTAGTACAAATGGCAAGCAAATCTGCTTTACTGACATCCTGAAATTAACTCACAAGTGCTTTATGGAAGGAACAGAAAATCAGTTTAATTCCTGTACATAAATCTCCATTGGACAGTAAGACATTTCCTACAGTCTTCCTTAGAAGGGCAAAAGGTCCCACATACCTAACTGGAAGAGACAGATTTCTTCTTGAAGACTGCAGCACCAAGACCATTGCTATCCTCCACATTGCGTGCAAGGCTCTGCTCTTTAAAGACCTCAGAGACACCACAAAGAACCTGTGCCAGCCTTCCATCCAAATACCAGGACTGCAATGGGACATGCAAGCCTGCACACAATGTTAACTGGGACAGTCTTTGTATCCTGCACACTTACATGCATTTTGTGCAAAAAAAAGGTGGCACACTGGGCATATCTGTATCTACAACATGCTCCATGCAGACATAATGAAGCCTTGGTTGTAGGTTAGGTCTCAGCTGCTCTGAAGCACTGCTGCTGCACAGAGTGATTGCTAGCTGTGCAGAAAGCACAACTTCCCACTCTCTGTTCAGGCCGTGTCTACCTGGTGTTGATCATATTGTTTGCACAGGTCACGATGCTCTAGCTTGGTTTCTCCAAAATCCTGGTGCCCTTTATCTTGGCTTGTGTGACATTAGTAAGGGTTGTAAAAATACAGTTTAATTCTCTGCATAATGCCCCCCCCAACACACAAACCCAATTAACATAATGCATCAGCTGAGAGATTAGATGCTGGAGCAGGCACACAGTTCTTCATCTGACAGCATTGTACTCACCCCTTAGACTTTGGTTACACAAAACCTGCTAATTGAGAAGGAAGCTCCATAATTTCTTGAGTTTTAAGAGCTCCTTAAGAAATCTTCCTGCTTCAGTGCCCCAAATAACCCCCTAATAGATTTAGCACACTTGTCACATTTAATGCTAGCAATTAGTGAAACAATCTGCAGCAGGCCAGAAGCATCAAAGAAGCCTCTGTGAGAGTGAACTCCTCTACCCACCAGATCAGTGCAGCCGTGGGTGGTGGAGGTAATAGGAATGGTCATTTTTGCTCTCATTCCTGTAGGGTGGTTCCACCTCCAGATGAACCCAGGTCATCCTCAGCCCCAAAGAGTCATTTTTGCAGGCAGGCATCACCAGATAGTGGTCTTCACATGTTTTAACTTAAAAACCAGGGGGATACCCCTTGGCCCTTCAGAGTAATACCACTTTTACAGCCAGCTTTCAAAGATGTTGCCCTCTTATAAGATTTCACCCTCTTTTAAGCAGCATCACTGTGGCTTTGGTCTCAGAGCAGTCAAGGAAAGACCTGACAAGTAGATGGAGCGGTGTCTAAGTAATGTTGTAGTGTCAGTCTCACCACGGAAGATGAAGATTCAGTGCCTGCTTAGCGGAAATCCAAACACAGATGGGGTAAGTGCCTTCCCCCCACTGTCTCGGGAGCAAGGGAAGGAACAGCTGTCAGTGCTAATGAGATATAGAGCAGGTGATGTAATTATCATCTAAGAGCCTGAGCAGGATGAGACAGACGTTGCTTTCAGGGTTCATTGCTTTCCTAGTGACACCTGCTAACCAGCTTACATGATACCCCCCCTAGCCACACCAGATACAGCCTAATATAAAATGAACTGTTTTGAGTAAAACCAAAACATTCTAGGTGATATCAAAGCCATACTTGAGGCTGCCCTTAAACAGTGGGAGTCCCAGCAGGAATTGAAAACGGGGCCATAAATTACTCTTAAATAAATACGCCAATCCTGCTTCCTGAGAATCTGTCTCCAAGCTTGTACATCACCACAAGTCCCTTCTTCCCCAAATGGCATCAAGCAGCTTTGCATAGAGCTGCGGAGGACTGGTGACTCTCCACTAATCTGCAGGCTGAGAAATAATCTAGTTAACGATGGGTTTGAGGTTACTGTAGGAAGGAGGGCCCAGCTGACGTTGACCCGATCAGATTCAAGTGGTGCTGAGGAATGGAGGCAGCTCCCAACATGGTGGGAATAACACAGGGAGACTTTGGGTATGTAAAAACCACAGTTGCATGTCAAACCACAGTCAAGCACTTGCAAAAAGGCCCAGCATCATCACTTAAATGAGATCATCACTTAAATAGGCAGGATGTGTTTGGGAACTTGGTTTTGCTGTAGGAAAGATGAAGGAAAGTGGGAAGACCTTGTGGATCAATTTAAACCCCTGTGGCCCAAGTGCAATGGCATAAGAACAACTGTATGCTATGTGATGCTTGGATCCATGTTCATCCATGCTACTGAGGGCTGAGAACAAGTGGACAAGGGTGATAAAAATCCATTAAACATGGGACAAGGTAAGTGAGTTAAGACTGTAAAGTGCTCTAAAGAGAATCTTGTGCCACTGGAGCCCAAAGTGTTACCACGGACATCTGGCAGCAAATGGTGCTCTGTAAAACACTGTAGACTGATTTAGATAAACTCCAAGGGAACATGTGGATAGGTCTAAAATCACCCCCACAAAATGCGTTGCCCTTGCTCTTAGGCCTGGCTGGATTGCAGGGAGCAATATAAGATTGTACTCAAAGGGAGAGGGTGTCAACAGGGACAGAAGAAATCTGTTTTTGCCACCAGTCCAACTTGACAAGAGAAGAGGACTTTTTATTTTCAAGTTGTGTTCACTCATTTAAATACTTTTCAGGTAATTAACACTGGGCACCAACAGAGCTGATGTTCCCTGAAGAAGAGTGAAACATTTATTACCCTTCTCCTCTTCCTTCCTGAAATGATTGAGGTGAAAGAAAGGTTAGGAGAGTCTTTTCTGGGTTGTCTTATTTCTCTTTTTTCTTTCACAGTGGTTCCAGGAATGGAAAGTCATTAATCACCTATCATCAAGATGGCAGATAAGAGTTGCATTGGGGTTAGCAAGGATTGGAAAAGATCATTTAAGCACAGCAATTAATTGAAATGAGTAAGATGGGGACAGACTTTTTATTCAAAAATAAGTAGCAGGTGATAGGCAACAGAGTTGGACTGGTATTAAGAAAAATTGAGTGAGGAACCTTAGCCGACAAAGACAAAAAGTAGAAAATTAGTTATAAAGTAAAAAGAAAACACAGTAAATGCATAGAGAAAAAGGTTCATAGTGATAATCCCTGTTTATTTATTGTTTTAAATTATTCAGCTGGAAACTCTGACTCTACTTTTCCTCCTAATTGTTAGCCATGTCAGTACTACATAGACAAAGCAGTGGGAGCCAAATACCAGCAACCTTTGATGGTCTAGAAGAAGAATGCTTCAGAACCACAGATATATATCCTGCAATGCTGCAGCTGCTGAGTTGCATGAGCTCTCATTATATCTTTTGCTGGTTTTATGCATCCTGTGCTTTTGGCACAGCCGCCACCAATTCCACCATCCTCCTTCTCACACAAGCCTTCCTCTGTGTGAAGGACTCGCTGGGAAGCTCCTGCTGACCACTCACCTCTCCCAGATTCGCTGCAGACTCGCAGCGTTGTTTTACAGGGGCAGACAATATCACCAAAACCACCTCCCTCTTTTATCTCCTTTCTGAAGGAGGTGCCAAAAGCCAATGAAATAGCCTGCTTTGAAGAGCTAACACAACACAATAAAACCTGCCCACAACCTAAAAGATTCATGAGGCCTTTCCTTTGAAAAGTCTTACAGTCAGAACAACTGGGGATGAAACACTTTTTACCATGTTTGGCCATAAAGAGCCTCCATTCATAAAAGTCTCTTGGAGATATGATTTAACTGACATACAATCTTTTAATGGCAAGCAGTTTCCATATGGGTTACTTCTACCACTTTGTTAAGCTCAATACATTCTCTACTAAAGAAATTTGTTGTCTCACACCCATGCAAAAAATTTCCCGATGGCATATCCAGAGTTGGAATTTCATCAAGATAAGTACAATCTTGAATCAAATGCTTCAATTTCCACAAATTGCAATTTCTATAAGAAAATGGCATTAGAAAAAATTTAACTCACTCAACAGACATAGCAACGAATGCTACTTCTTATATATTGTGGCATTGTAAAGATGCAGTAGGGTTACGGGGTGTTGTGGTGTCCATTGGCAGGTTCTGCCATGATTCCCTGTTGAGCCTATTTGGATTTTCAGCAGATATCTGGTGCGACATGGTGAAATTACACCAGAGAGTAGGCAGAATCCCAGTTTGCCACTGGAGCAGCTGTCAAAAAAAGCTTTCATCTCAGAGAAAACCTGAGGAAGGGAAAGGTTTCCAGGAGGAAAAATTAATTAAATTCATCAGCTGGCTACAACTTGTTACTCTCTAGAAGAAAGGAGGAAACAGGACTGAAACTGCATTGCAGAGTTGTATGTTCAGAAGTCAAAATTTCTCTCCTAACTGTTACTGAACAACTCATAGTCTTTAAATTGGGGCAGAGGCATCCAGGACTAAGTTTTCAGCTTCCCTGTGCCCAGAATGTCCATTACCTAGTGAATCCTGATGTCCAACCGCAAAAAGTCAGGGCCTCTTGGAAGTTACCTCTTGGAGCAGACTTTTGTCCTGGACTGGTGGCTTCCAGATAAATTAGCAGCCTCTCAGTCATCACTCTCCCTTTCACCTTCATTTAAAAAAAAAAATAAAAAAAAAAAAAAGTTTTCAAAATGGTATCCTTCCCATTGTGATAGCTAGCAAAATAAAAAAGCATTCACCTCCTGGAGCTGACAACTGATCTTTGAACCACGTGTGAAACATCCAGTTATGACTTTTTCATTCCTGCTGAATAAAAGGCCAATTTTAATAACTCTTTTATGCCTTCTAATCAAAGTTCAATATTTGGTGCAATATTTTTTTTGCATAAATATCCTGTTCAGCTGCCAGCTGGAGCACACAGAGCCAGGTTGATCTAAAGCATCAATCTTGAGGAAATTGGAGAAGTTCATAATAAGCTCTCAGTCATATTTGCAATGCAAGATTAACACCATTTCTGCATGATTTGGCTCAGTCTAAGTCCTGAAAGACCAATAACACCCAGAGCAGCTGTGATTAAAGTTCACACACTGGGCTGTCATTTAGTGGATGTTACATTAATTACAGTCCTGCTGGCTTCAGAGGAGAATTGTTCTGCTGTCTTTTAGGATACCAAGGCTGTTGTAATCACATGTATTCAAAACAAATCTCAAAAAATTGAGAATAAATCTAAAAAAAAAGAAAAGTCCAGGTAGCAACTTTATTAAGACTGGGAACTTGCAACTAGCTCTGCTGCAACAGGGCAGATTCAACTTTCTGAAAATGATGTTTTCTTCAGATATGCTGGCTGGCGCAATTCTCTTTGCATGCACTATTACTGCTCAGTATATGGGGCATGACTCATGATACATCACAACACAGAGTGATAGCTAGAGAAAATTGAGCTTCTGAAAACTGAGATTAAAGGGGAAAAGCCACAGGAATAAATAATAGCATAGACAGATAGGGCTGGAGCATACAAATGAGATGTCTCAGAATAAGTTTTGGCCTGTCATCTAACCCCTGGTAGTGGGCTGTGGACACGCTTTATCTTCCTAGCATGCTAAGGGATGTGTGAGGTAATTAAAAGAAGTCAAGTATGAGGCCTTCTGCTACCAAGTCCAGGTATGCTGGTACTTGAGGGTCAGAAGCTTGTGTATTTTCCAGCATCCCCTTGTTTTTAGTCATCTGATAAACAGCCCCAGGCCACCAGCCAGCTCTGCCCACCTGCAGCCTGCAAGGACAGACACTTGCAGCAACTCCCCTGTGACTCAGGTCTCAGCACAGCAAACCATTCCCACCATTCCCATCCAGCAAACCTCCCGCTTGGTTTCTGCAACTCTGCCCTGGGTGTGGTGGGTCCGAGCACAGCCACGTACCTTCCCAGGGGAGGAAAGCTGCAGTCTGGCTTTGCCCCCTCAGTAGAGACATTTGTGGTACAAGTGTAAGTAAGGACTGCACTCCTACCAATTTATTTTAATTTTTTTTTTACTTAAGAGTCTGACTTGAAAATTCGTCTTGCAGTTCTTCCTATGAACTTCATATTTGTCAGGTGGTGCCTTTTATGGTGCTACATGATCTCAAGCGCTGCTTACAACTAATAAATCTCTTTGCAAACTTCGCTTTGGTTTAAGGAAAAGACTACATGTTACTTCTAGTATTTCATACTTCTCCATACCTACAAATGCACATGTAGAGCATAGAGCGTGAGCCGAGCAGAACATGCTTTACCACCTCTGCTGCTTCCTTTTGAGAACAGAAGAGACGGCAAGTTCAGCAACTGGAAGGAAAACAAAGAGGGGACGGAGAGATATCAGAGAGCAAAGAGAAAGAACAGCCCTCTAAAATCGCTTGCTGCTGTTCTGCCTCTGTAGATAAACACACATACATAAGTTGATTATTGGGCCTCTTTTTTTCCAAAAATGACTATCTCTCAATAGTAAGATGCAGAGACTGATGTTATAAAAGGGTGGATGGTTTTAAATTAAATTAAAAGAAGACAATAACTTCATAATGGCTTTTCCAGAACATAAGCGTCCTTCCAGCAAAAAAATAATCTGATATTATTGTAAGAGCCAACAAGCTTTCACACCCAAATTGTTACAATATTGCAAACTAAATCCATGCAACTCATGTATTGTTTCTTATTTTTAGTCTTACTAGCCTTGCACTGGGCATGCCACCTGCCCTTTTGTTCTGCCTTGCTTTCCATAGTCAGAGGCAAGCTGCTGAAACACTTCTCAGAAATGCTGGGACATAAGTGTCCGGGAAAGTCGTCTTGTGTTGGCCCACGCACACATCCTCCCACTTGACAGACATCTTTTGTTAAATCAATACCACAGAAAAGCCAACAGAAAGATCATGTCTTTCTTTGTGCAAGTGCATATAGCACTTCAGTATCGATCACCCCTGAAACAACTGGGAGCAAAATAACACCGGCAACAGCCTCTATTTTCCTGAAGAAAACAGTGGAATCCCAGAGGAGTAAATGAAATATCCATGCTCCATCATTGCTTTTAAATGATGGCCTTCATCCTCAGTGAGGCGAGCCCCAGCGGTGCCGGAGGGGTTTTGTGTGGGCAAAAAGATTTAGCTGCCAAGAGCTTTCAGTGGGATGGGGGTCAGACTAAACAGGTCTTAATCCTGCTTCCATTAAGTCAGCTGAAAGACTCCCATGGAGAATATGATCCAACCTCTCGCTGCCTGTGTTTTAGCATGGAAAAGAATTAAGGAGCAGGTTAACAAGATGGATTAAGAACAACTTCTTTCAAAAAAAATGTGATGGAAGAGGGAGAGAAGGAAGGGACAGAGACTGATGCATTTGGGAGAAAACCTAAAATTTCAAGACAACAAGAAGAGATACATAAATGAAACATAATCATTAGTAAGTAGAAGTTTTAAGTTTAATGCCTACCTATGTATTCCTTAAAGAAAAACATACTGGATCCAGTGAAGGTCATATATGCCCACCTAAGGAGATGTTACAGCCAGGGTGACAGTGATGCTGTATAGACTGTCAGTAAAGAATGAGTTTCCAAGCCACTTCTGTGTGAGGTGATACATCCTGGACAAAAGGATGCTAGCCCAGAGGCACCATCAAACCCCCGTCCATGGAGCAACTCTAGTGCAATGATGTGAAAACAATCCTTTGTTAAACATTCTCCCTGGTTCTCTGATAAAGGATGTAATTGCTGGTATTAAAAACACAAAAGAAAATTAGAAACCAATAGAAATTGATATGGAACAAATTGCAATGCATAAAATTCATTCTAGATTTTTCCTTAGTGTCTCTAATTTTCCTTTTTTATATGTTCTACACATTAAAACTTGGAGTTTATGCTGAAGATACCAGGGGAAGCTCTGCGACTGTCAGGACTAGGAGAGAGTTTTCAGAGTATGTTCGGTACAACAGAAGTTGTATTAAGAACTGCCAACATTGATGCTGAAGTTCTGTTTCAGCACTGGACAAGTACAGCTCCAATGTTTTCAGAGAGTCATGGCAAAAGGTATTCACAAGAAGGTGAGATGCTTGTAAGCTGAGCCATTCAAACACACTGTGTGCTGGCACCCGCAGACCCAAGATCTCTCCCAGATGGATGAACAGAGACACTTTTTCTCTGAGACAGAGAAATCACAGACCTTCAGATCAGGACAGTCGCATCCTGAAACTCACTGAAAAGGATACAAGCTCTACAGGTTTCCGACCCAGCACAAAAGAAGCTTCAGCAGCATGTTGTAGGGATTTAAAAAACAGATCCCAGGATACATTAAAAACAAGAAATATGTGGCTTACTGTAAGGGAGAGTGTGTTACCTGTGCAGGCAACACAGATAAGATGAACACCAGCTACAGAACTAGTTCCAATTTAGGTGCTGAAAAACTTGGTGCTGGAAAAGGCATCAAAAATTATGCCAGACACATAAAAAATTACTTCCAGCTAGGTAGTTATTCAGAAGCTCATCAAAAGGATGGTTTCTGAGTAATGCGTTCACCTGGTGTTATCACTTTCAGAGAGAGAGACCAAGGCCAGTGATAAGTTCTTCTATCCAAGACAGACATAAAAAAGCACCAAGGGCTCAGAGGTGAATGAGGCAAATTCTGACCAGAAATAAAACCCATGTTTTGAGGAGCAAGGGTAACTGACCAGTTGGACAAGACACCAGAAGAATGGCAGAGTTTCAGTCTGAGAAAGGGGTGACTTAGAAAATAATCTTCATCTTGCCCTGAAGCTACCAGCCTCAAGACAGCAGTAACCCTGCAAGACCAGGAATAACCCAGGAAATGTGGGAGATGGTGTAAAGGTCACATCTGAACTTAACCTCTCTGAACCATTGTTGAAAATCATTGTTATTAACCTGAAACATAAAATGGGAATGAATCACTGAAAGTCTTTGAGAGGCCTTTCATTATAAGTATCCTTACACTGAGTTATTGAGTGTACTTTAAAGAAACGAAAAGGAGCAATTGTACTATCCAAGGACAAGGAGTGGAAATTATTTTAAGCCTTAAAAATGACACTTACTTTTTTCAAGAAGTGTTGCCCAGGTGTTTGCAGCATTAGTCAGAGTTTTCAATTGTCTAAGCACAGTTAATCTCAACCTTGAAACCGGTTATTAGTCAGCCAGCCACTGGGAAGTGGAGGAGAGGAGGGGAAGGTTTTGGTGTCACACAGGTGTCAAAGCAACCCTAAAGAAGCCAGAGGAATCACAATAATGTAAAACACAAATACTCTGACTCTGGGGATTGCACCCATGCCAACGTGACTGGCACATGAGCAAACAGCACTGAGAAGCAGTCCTGAGTGCAGATAGATGCCTGCTCAGCCAGTCCTGTAATATGCAAAGAGCTTCCCCAAAACCTACGCTCCCAGATGGTGAGCGGCAGCAAGCACTTGCAAAAGTAGCGTTGGAAGTGAAGTACCAGAAAATAATCCAATAGCCACTTGTGCTCTCCTGTAGCCTGAGGAACTGGTTTTATGGAGGAAAAGATGGTGGGCTTAGGCAGGGTCCCTTGGTGGCCAGCCCTGTGACCAAACCTGGAGATATAGCCACCATTTCAGAGATCCAGCTGCTGACCTGGGCAGATGTGGAGCTGCAGCAGCAGGGCACAAGGGGAATAGCAGTCACTATGGGTCAAGTGCATGCACATGTTTCTGTCACTGCTACTGTGCATGCCCTGAATAACCCAAGCTTGAGTGAGACTAATGTATGGATAGTACCAGTGTATTAACTTTGAAGCTGCATTTTGCAACCCCAAATATCAATGACGCAGAAAAGCTGATCTATGCTAATGGAGCTACCACTGACTTACTTAATCTTTTATCTTAAGGAGACAGGCACAAGGAAGTATGACCCTAATTCTTCCAGAGATAAATTTGCCATCTGGGGGGAGGGTTGGAAAAAAATAATTTTGAAGAACTATACCATCCATTTCTTAAGGGTGGACAGACTCTTAAAGAGTGCCATCCTTTTCTTATGGGTGGACAGACCTGGCAAGCAGTGGCCAGCCATATGAGTTTATATGTCCCTGGTGTGAGCAGAAGACATGCTGGTGTGTGTCTGCTGGCAATGGCACAGAATATTCCTGATCAGTGCTTTGAAAGCAGCTTTTCCCCTCCTCTACATAACTATGCAATCTTTTAACGTGATCCTGGGAATTATCCTTTTTCCAGTGCCCCATTTGACTTTGTTGTTGATGTCATGGAAAAAAAGCAGTCAGTTGTTTACCAGAGCATTTGATTTCTTATCAGCAGATCTGGCTATGAATAATTATACCACATATTAATACCATAGTAAGCCAGCTAGTGGGCTACAGACGCCTAACAAATAACAGGATGAGAGAAGAAAGGGCAGATTGGCAGGATGCTGTTTGCCTTTGCAAGGGTTGAATTATAGAACTGGCCAGGCTTCAAAATTGTGAATCATTAAGAACATGCACACAGCAGTTTTACATCAGTGAGCTCTATTGACTGTAGTGGAGCTAATATTGATCTACTAAACATATGGGAGTGGGGAAGCAGGTCCCACATAGTTAAAAATGTGTTTTAATGTCTGTCCTTTGAATTGTGTTGGTTCCCTGAAACACCCATGCATTTCTGACATCATGACCAGACCTTTATCCAAAGCCTTTGAAATGATAGATGTTTCTGTTCAGGTTCACAGTGACAGAAACCTTTGATACATGACTGAAAATATATGATTGTGAGTTACCATGCTTATTGTAGCTCTCTTATCATGTTAACCCAATTTGCAATACCTACATTCATGTCTATATTCATGGAGATGGTTTTAATATAAAAAAAAATACAGAATTATCTTGCCTTTCCTTAGTAGTTGGGATTTATCTTCATTTGTGCAAATGGGGCAAAAATATTGCCTCACTCATCTGCAGTCATAACCGTTGTAAACTATGACATGAGCAGCAAGGAGCCACTGTACAGCACTTTGTTCTTCACTCCTGCAAGGAAGGCAGAATGAACATTGCAGACCATGAAGCCATGCTGACGCCAGGGAAGGGAAGTCAGATTATAATTGCTTTTCTACCCATACATACACTTCATTGTCCACTATAGGAGATATAGCACAAATTAGCCCACTAGCTATTAGAGGCTATTTCATGGGGCAAAACCAAAAAAACTTAAGGAGAAAATATACTTAGCCTGTTTTATTCACAGGACTTAGAGACGCTGGACTACCATGAGTCAGATCATGACCATATGGTCTTTCATTGGTGTGTTCTATCACATGTTTGCATACAAATGACACACAAACATTTTGCATGCTGGCACATAGTAGGTAAACACTGAATTTAGGATCTTAACTATAACATATGATTTTTCTTTACATGCTCAGTTCATGCTGCTGGTCATACATGGATCTTTATTCAGTATTTGCACCTCTCATCGAATCTTAACATTTTCTTGAATTTGTTCATAAGACCTCTCAGCAGCACAGTCTCCCATCCACAGTTACCTGTTGCTAACAGCCTCTGACTTTATTCTTCCAAATATCGCAGTCACATCCCTGTCACTGTGAGCCATAGCACAGGGCTAGAAAAAATGGAAGCTGAACACAGTCCTCTTCTTTCATTCTGATAAGCAGGTGCACATCCACAAACACTCAACTGTCTTGGCAGCCTCCAGTAATAATAGTCAGACCTGCAGTCTGTTGAAAAACAGAGAATAATCTGTCTGCAGGGTAGAGTTACATGAAATACAAGACATTCTTCAATTCAAATGCTGATTTTCCATCTCTCCACTGTAAAGAAATAGCAAGTGTGTGATATGCATCTGTTTCAAGGAAAAGTCTGTTTGCAACATGACCTCCACACATTGTGGACTGTGTACTGGTAAACAAACTAGGCATAATGGAAATCTATCATTTCAGGTTTGGCTATTGAAAACCAAGAATATATGTGATTTAATTTTCAGCTGTTTACGAAGAGGATGAACAAGGCACAGAGCTCTTTCATTTCTCCTGTTAATCCAACACGCCTCATGGAAAACCTGAGCTGTGGCCCTTTGTGACCCTTTTCCTTTGCTTTTATGTAAGTGAAAGAGAGGGAGACCAAAGGACATTAAAAAAGCAAGGGAGATAAAGTGATGTCTCAAATGACCAAGACATTGAAAAAAATTCAAAACCAGCAACTCACCTTGAAGTTTCCAAGTCTCTGGTTTCCCGGACCCTTCTAGGGAACCAAATTTCATACCTTGCTGTGGGGCACAATATTATCGGCCTCTTCTTCTTCAGAGAAAGCACATGTGGTTTAAAATTATGAGACACAAATAAATATTTACTCTAAGATTAATCTTGACATGCAAGATCTCAGGGAAGGACCAGTTTAGGGCTGATTGGCTGCCTCCCTTGCACAAACATTTGGTAATTTAAAAGTTGATCACTTTAAGTCATTCAGTCACAATCAAACTGTAGGTCAAATTGCATCTTTGTTTTCCCTAAACTGCTTTTGGAAACAAATGAGATCACTGAAAATATAAATTTGTGCAGAATATATGAGATATTTACAATCTATCTATGTGCAGTCAATAGATGATTTCACCATAGAGAGGAGAGTGTAATCTAATGCAAACAGGCTGGGTATGGCAGAAGCTTTTATTTAATATCAAGTGTATTTAATGCAACCATTTTATTACATACTTCTGAATGAAACACAGTCTTTCTGACTGCTGTTGACCTGCACCTGCACAAATGAGAAGAAAATCTGGCTTACAGAGCAAGGGATAAAAAGATAAATAGAAACCCTTATTTCCCTCAAATAAGCTGTGAATACTTGAATGTTAAGGAAACTTGGCAGCTTCCAATAACTGAAAGTTATTTACGGTACTTATACAATGACTAGATTGACACCTTTTTCTTTATGATACATTTTTGATCATTGTTATTCAAAACCAGTTTGATTTAAAAGCAATCTTTGGTGAATTCTTTTCTTTTGCATGGGGCTTCTAATAATTCTAATTATTATTGTAATAATCCTAATACCTATTAACTGTCCTCCCTTTCAATTTCACATTCTTCAGCTCAGACAAAATCCTGTTAAAGCTTTCACATTGACTCTTCTCGAGCATCGTGGCTGTTGGATTTAAACCACTGCACTGCATTGTACATCCTCAGCTTAACAGGTCTTGCACCTGCTGGACCTTGAGCAAATCTATAGAGGAAGCCAAGCAAGTCCAATAGGAATAGGAAACTTGCTCTGCCTGGGGCTGTGAGTTATCTTCTGCCACAGTGCAATCACTTGGCTTGCTGGAAGGGAAGAACTGACCTCCAGGAATGATGGGCAGAAACCAGAAGAGAGTAGACCTTCCCTGTTCTGCAGCACAAAGCAATGCAGTCCTTTAATAATCACCGGGTTGGAGAAGACTCACTTTAAAAGGGATACCAGAATTTCACCTGAAGGAAGAAGCAAGCATTTGAGTGGTCATGAAGACATGAAAGAAAACGAGGCAAGACACTTGCTCTGCCTCATCTGAGCTCTGGATACCATGAGGCTGCCCCATTTGAAGTTTTGTATTTCTCACCATCAGTCAATTTATTCAATGCTGTTTGAAGTAATAAAGTCCAGTGAAATAATATAACCCCACCACTCCTTTTCACACGGATCCTGCACTCTGCTTAGAGCTTGGATTTCAAAGTTTCATATGAGTTCCCTGCACATAGAGCTAATTGCCTTGGCTAGATGACAAACAACATTAGTTGTGACACTGGTGAACCCAGCAAATTAACTGAGGATCACATAACTTCACAATCCCCATTTCAATGAGATGTTAAAGTGAAAACTCTTTTCAGAGTTGTCATTCTCTGGTCCATCTCCACATCCCAAAAGAATTTTGCCCAAGGAGGGGGCTGCAGAACAGAGATTGCTATCAATAAAATCAAATTTGCAAGAGAAAGGGCTATACTGCTAGCTTCATAATGGGAAGCTTTGGTTACCTACACTGTTTTGGTTTTTTAATAGCAATAAATAGGTGGAATTGGAATAAACATCTGATTCTAGGAACTAAACTCAAAATAGGAGCCTGTACAGTAAGTATTCATGTGGCATTATCCATAATAGAAGCAGAGATACTGCTGCTATTAGAATTAATGACCAAGAAAACCTGAAGCTGATCCCCCAAGGAAAAGGGTGTACAATGCTGTCTCTCCCTGCTCTCATTTTAAGACTCAAACTGGTTCAAACTGTTAATGGGATAAATATTCAGCAATTTTCCTTCCTCTACCATTGACCTCTCCTATTTTTACCTTGGTAGGCATCATTACCATAATATAGGCTCATTATGTTGTGCATTGGGCCCAATTTTGAATGCTTAATAAGAAATCCTCCCTTGTCCATGTACCACTGTTGAACCCAATGGGACAATTTGTGGGGTGATTATTTACATAATTAAGGGTTGTGCTACAAGATGTGGAGCTGACTTATCTGACTTGTTCTGTGTATTTAATAATTTCTATTAACATATTTATTAACCAAGTCAATATGTTGAGGCATATCATAATTGTTATTATTTCACTGTCTTACAACAAACAAGGAAGGTGGAAGGGAGGGGGAGAGAATCCCACACTTACAATAACCACAAGGCAGGTCTCAGAAAAATGGAAGGAAGGAAAGGAAGGAAGACACCAGGCAAATGGGACACTGAAGAGAGTAGATATGAGGGAATACAAAAAAACTGTATGGATGCTGGCAAGAGAGCAACTATGATATACAACGATTTTGCAGAGCTTCTAATATCATGTCACAAAATTCTACTGTCAAAGTTAGTTCAAATTCCTTTGGATGTGAACACTGTCACCTGGACAGAAACTTGATCAACCAGCTCTGAAGTCAGGATGATGAGAGCAAGCAGCAACACAAAGCTGAGAGATGAAGCGTATGGTCAGATTCTGCCCAGATCTGAGGTTTTGGGAGCTTGGATACTGTGGCAAGTACCACAGAACTGAATTCTGAAGATTCATTAAAAAAACTGAATGGCAATTGCTGATTTAGAAGAAGGGGCAAAAGGACAATGAGAAAACAGAGCAAATATTACTTAATGGGAACTATACATGCTGGTTAGGATGAAAGCACGCAAATTGTTCACCATGCAGAATTACAGCGGGCACAAGGTGGGAATGGCCATTTTGGGGTCTGACAATCCAGTGACACCAGTGACTTGTTTCCAGCAAGGGTGAGGACCAATGAGAGCAGCGGTCGGCAGCCAGTCTTTGACGAAAGTGGGAAGCTCAAGGCATGCAAAAAGTGGTCCTTGCCCTGACTTCAGCCCCACTGAATCAAACCTCTGAGTCCCCCCTGGGCAGAGCAGTCCCGCTTCTTACAAGTTCCCAGGGAGGAGAGGGTTTGCAGCATACCTCCACCCTGGGCTGCAGAGAAGAGTTTGGGTAACATTTTCCAGGATGCAAGGAGAACAAACATCTCTGGTGCCTCCTGGCCTCCCCCGCCCCCGAGCAGAGCTACCCCCTACAGCAGTGATTCTGCCAAGAAGAAGGTTTCTCTGATCCTCCTGAATTTGTCCCATTGCCTGATTCAGGTCTTTGAAGAGGGTTTGGGTTTGCCCTCCCAGTTGTCATTGTGCTTCTGGGGACCCAGGCCCCAATGTTCACAGCCCAGTTTGAATCTGACATGTCCCTGTTGAACTCAACTCAGATTCCTGTCTACTGCTGGGATTCAGAGCAACCACAGGCCCACTGCGACCAGGCATTGAGACCGCACACACAGCTTGTACATGTACAAGCAGACCAGCTCTGGAGACCTGATCCACCCACATTTGCTCTGCGGTAGCTCTAATTAGGCTGAAACCCAAGAAACAACAACAGCTGTCTCTCCTGAAAGTCACAGCTCCTGGGCACAGTATACACTATTCACAAACATCTGGTGCAGGATTAAAACCCGTTGCAGTATGCTTACCAGTGGGTATTTTAGCTCCGCTACTATGACAGCATTACATCTTATTTAGTTCCATAATTGGAAAAATCAGGATTCATCTGCAATAAAATATTTTACTATACACTTTAGTAAAATAACCTTTAGAAAGGGTAAAGGCTCTGACATTGGGAGTGGCGACAAAACAGGTTTCTTAGCCAAGTTGCCTAATTACATTTCCATAGACTCACAGGGAACCACCCCAGACCCAAAAGCCACATGGACACACTCTGGTGTTAGGGGCTTGTGTCTACCTCCTGCCTTGGGTCAGCACTCACTGGGCCACCTCTCTGCTTTCCAGGTCAGCCTCACACCTTTCTGCCATGCCTCACCAACATGTTTCTTGCCACCTCTGCTGTGCTTTCCCTCTCCATCACCACAGGTCATCTGGATTGTGTCAGTGCAGGAAGGTTCGTCCTCCTCCTTGCCCCAGGAGATGCTGGCTGGGACAGGATGTCCTAACGACAGCAGGTGTACAGGTATGTGCCCCTTTTCCAGCTTCAGTGACTTCCCATCACACTGCTAGAAATACTCCTGGCTGGCTCCTTCCACACGTCCGCACTGGAGGGGCAAGGAAAAGAAACAGAGAGAAAGCAGAAATTAATTCCAGCTTGACTTCAGTGCACTTGTTAAGAGTGCTCCCTGCCTGCCAAATAAAAGCACCATGGTAACAGCAACAAGCAAATTAATGAATTATAAAACACTGATCTTTGCAAATTGTAGCTGTAGCCATAAAGCCCCATATAAGGAAAAAAATCATACAAATTCAGAGGCACGCGACACAGATCTAATACAACTGCACAGCTCCCTTGCGCAGCCAGATAAGGGTGCCGAATCACAGCCATATGCAGGGATCTGAAGGACTGATTTCAGATAGGGGCTGGTGTTTTGTCCACTGTGATTTTGCTTTTGTTGCCATCAGACTTTTGCCATGGGAGTCCTCTGGGGAAAGAATTAAATCTATTGTTATTCTAACAGTGGGTGAATTTACAGTGAAAATCATGCAACCGTTCTCTATCCCAAATCACACTGCTTTTACAAGTTCCAGCTTCTTGCTCAAATAGCAATACAAGTAAATTTCAGAAAGAATCTGAATCATCTAATCTAACAATTAGGAAAACAAGCACAAGTAAAAAGTCTTGATATTTTAGGTATTCATGAGGTGCTTGCTATTTTTTTTTTCTTTTTTGAGAGATTTTTTGGCCTCCCAGCAAAAGAGGGGTTTACTGGGGGATTCAACAAAAGACTGGAGATTGTTTTTCTGGGTGCTTAAGGAGTATCTCCTAAATGTGAAGAAGCAAAGGACAAGCAGAAACCCCAACATGTCTGGAAAAATATAAGAAATGGGCAACCTACCAAACAGCAGAGCTGCCTCAAAAGAGGGAGAGATTGTTGATTAACAACTGAGAGTTGTGTTGAGGAATGAAAAGCTGAGTTTTAGCTTTCTTGAACTGGAGCTGGGGATGACATATCAAGAGGAAATGCCAGACAGACAGGCTGAGATTTCATTTGGACACAAGCAGATGTGTCTGGAACAGAGACACTGATCTGAGGCTTGTCCACATAAAGACAGTAATTAACTTTGTACTTAGAGATGAGTCAGGTACACGAGAAAGGAGAAGGTAACCACAGGCAGACTGCTCTACTAGACTCAAAATATGAGCTCATGCTTTCCTTCCCTGTTTCCATGCCCGTGTAATAATGTGTGCACTTTCATGTCACTTGTTTAAGTGATTTCTTATTTTAACACAGAAATCAGATTTTCCACAGCCCTGGGCCTTCAGAGGCGTCCTGCAATACAAGAATATGATACTGACAATAGCACACATTTTCAGACAAACAAGAAGTATTTCAGTTTGGGGAATCTACAGGGTTACTGACATATGTACAAAGAGTGAGTTATGTATTAAATATTGCATACGAGTGAGAAACATTGTATATGACACTTTGAGAAGAGAAAAATGAAGTCTTACTGCTATACCCTACTGACAGACCTGGAGACTGAAGCTACTGACCTTCCTTTTTACTGACCAGATCTGCAATATGACTTGAAAGTTGTCTCTAGAGCCTGCCAAGAGGGCATCAAGCTGATTTAGATGACAGAGGGTAATTTCTTTCAACACAGGACTTTGTACATGGGATGTAGAGGTTCTTTGGCTCCTGGGGCCACTCAGGAAATGCCATGTCCGGAGTGCTCTGTGGTCAGCTCATCTTCACAGAAATGCAGCTGCTTCAGTGTAGTTCCCAACAGGGCATGAAAGATGTGGGATGACCCTTCACACTAGCAGTAGGACACCTTGACTGCTACTTGAGCCAAGACTAATAACATATTCAGTGATGTTTCAACACCCCACACTTGCCACACTCACTGGTCAAAATCAGTGCTGCAGAACACCTTCTTGGACAGCTCAGAGCTGAAGACTGTCTTTAGGTTGGTGCTTGGAAATGCAGTCCACTTACAATACCTCTAAAAATCTGCCCTCTGTCAGAAAGATGCACATCCATGCTGACTCTCATCATTTCATTGTAAGCTTCTGACCATTTTGTGTTTTTGCCAAAGCCCCAATATCCACCAACATGTAGCAGCCCGCAGCTGATTTCGGCAGCTGCAGTCCTCAGTAGCCACCAGCTAGTCAACACCAATGAATATTCTCATTGCTGTTACCCTTCTGCCCATCCCCTTTGATGCCCCTTCCACTTGCAACATCTTCAGGTAAAGGCAACGCTCGTGCAAGAGTTTGGTGCCCAGACCCCTGTGCAGATGTGCACAGCACACATGCACTGTTTGTTATCCAGGCAGTGCCACAGCAGCCATAATGGCTAAGGGGACTGTAGGATGTATAAGGTGTATAAGGATGTAGGTATATGGGTGCACCTGTACAGACAGCTTGAAAGGGAGATTTTGTTGCATGTGAATTTTTCAATGCAGGGTCGTATCTTCTGAATAAACATCAGTTCTACCAGATCCAAATTAAGCATATACTGCTAATTTAGTTTGCCATTAAGCACATTTTGCAGTAATCTTTATTAGGAAATGAAACATTATTACAGCCCTGTTGGCTAAATGTAGCTATTTTTCACTCAAGTACCAGAATTTTCTTCGGCTTCTTCGTCTCCTCTTTTCTTTTCAGGTCATTTGATGATTGACAGCTCAATGTACTGCAAGAACATTGGAGGGTAAGAGATTACTGTGTGCTGCAGTCAGAAGGTCCATGCTGCTGCATAAAAATGTATTCTCTTCATTATTACCTATTTGACAAAGATTTAAGAGGGTTTTGCAGCTGAGGGCCACATGTAAAAAGACTACAGATCATTTCCAAAAGACAAATTCCAAAAAGCCTGGGTAAGTTACAGTGAGATATACTCACCTACATTAAGGAGCTGATGAAAGTACATCTTCAGGGTGCACACCACATCATGGGAAGGAAATTGAAAATAGCGGGCAGCAGCACAGCTGGTTGAAAATTCTAGGGATTACATATTCTTCCACTGGAAAATGGGATTTTGTTGAACTGGGAAACAGTAAAAACTCCAATGTTTGTTTCTCTGTTCATTTTACTGTTAGCAAACGGAAAAGCATACACTGTGTCTGCAGCTGTATGAAAAGGAAAATCTGCTGCTTTTGAGCTACTATAGAGCACTGCTAGAGTCATAGTTCATTTCCCCATTGCTCTCACTTTCCCCGTGGGTCCTGGTCTCCAGCAGGATCAGACATCCCTGGAGCTACATCAGCCTTCCCAGAGATGCCACTGATGCAGCACCTGCTGCATCATTGCTCCCTTGGCTTGCTGGGGAGACAACATGGCATTGGAGGCACAGCACATCTGCCACCGGTGCCAGGAGTGAAATGCAACCTCCCTCCCTGCTCTCCTCTATCCTCACCTTCATACCCTGGTGCTGAGCCTGAACACTTGTAATTCATGGTAGACATGATCCTGCACAGCAGAGCCTGGGAACCAGCGCTTGGCCAGAGAGCCGGGGAACAGCGGGGAGGAGGACCGGGGAGCTGCATGTCCCATGAGGGTATTTCAGGCAGATGGAGAAACTAATGACAGCTCATAATGTGCAAAGTACTCAGAGAGAAAGCCAGCTTTACATTCTTGTGTGTTGATCCAGATTATGGGAACCCACATTAATCTCTTATTTAATGCATGACTGCTCTGCAGTACCAGCCATCAGGAGCCTTGTACTCTCCCTGGTTCATCTATGTAATCCAAAGGTGCTGGTAGTGATCTTTGATGACCTGAAAGGTCAAAGAGATATTAAACCGCAATGCAGTAAATCACCTAATACTTTACAGAAGAAGTAAAATTAGCTGGTTGGTGAATGGTCAGATAGCAGAGGCAAGAAGGTGCTATCAACAAGCTTTTGAATTCAAGCCAATCCCAGTGATACACACATCTTAGTCCGTGGGCTCCTTTGGAGAGTGTTCCTGTGTTTAAATAAGAGACATCAAACGCAACCTGAATGCTCCATTAAACCAAACTCGTATTTGCAGGGAGCTGTGCAAGGTCTGTATTACTTTAGCCCATGCTTGCTTTGCTTTTAGAGGTTGGTTTTGAACAGCACTGAAAATGTGTGCTTTCACCTTTGCCACTTTGCAACACCAAACCAAAAATAACTACTATAATCAATATTATAAATAAATGCAGAAGAAAATAAGCATGTCATTAGGAAATTCCTTCTCTTGCCTAAGTGGGAATGATTCCCCTCTGAAAGTAGTTCCCATGAACAGGGTTTCCAGAATCTCTTTCCCTTAGTGACTCTGATGTCTGTATAGCACAAGCTTACTTTCTCTTCTCTGTGGACACACCACTTCCCTCCACTCAGACACTTCCTTTCATAGACCTTGCAGGAAATTCTGATCTTTGAGACAGATACACCTCTGTCAGACACATGTATGGACAGAAGAACAGGTAGATTCACTGCCTGATCCCACACGCACAGCTCTCCCTGTGGTCCTGAGTGGCCAGACCCTGTACAAAAGAGGGGCAGTGGAGACCTGTCAGAGATGACAACACTTTTCTCCCTCCCCGCTTTGCCGTGCCGGTGACCTTTCCCAACCCCAGCCAACAAACTGGGAAAGGAACATCTGCTGGGAGACTGGTGGTGAGAGCATGAGCAGCACAGCCCAGCTGTGATGCCACTGAACAGCAGGGAGGACCAGCGTGACAAGCGAGACAGGCTGTCAGAGGATGGCTGAGCAGCTGGCACAGCCACCGGCTCTGGGGATGGCACAGGAGGCTCGCATGCAGGTACTGTCTTGCACGTAGATTTGTGCAAGGGTTTTGCTTGCCAGGGACCTCATGCTGTTCTTCTGTTCACCTCTGACTGAAAAAAGGGAAAGCACATGAAGAAAGAAAGAGACAGGGAAAGAAGAACATCCCTAGTGCAAAGCAGTCACTGAGTAACTTGGGCATCCTCTTTGTAAGACAGAGGACCCAGTTCAACTCCCTCCCAAATCACAGGAAAGGCTTTCATGCTCTGATCCCCTTCTCCCTTGCTTAGCAAGCTACAGCTCTACAGCCTGATTCCAAGTATTTCCGTTCTGCAGTTTTTAGAAACTTCTCTATCATCTTGAAGTCAAGTCAGCAAGAGACAGATGTATTCAGAATTTCTAAAAGTGTTACCCCACAAATCTATGCCCTTAAAACAGGCAAACCTCTATAGGGTTTGCTAAGGACGTTTCTATCTTTCTCATGTTGACTCTGTATTTCTGCCTAAGAATGCAATCCTGTCCTGCCCTTTCCCCCTCCCAAAGAGGTGCAAGTAAACAAAAATGGAGTGGTTGTTTTCTTGGCAGGAGAGAAAGCACATGTTTTCCGTGAGACACCAAAACAAATGAAGTTGTCTAAAAAAACTCTAACAACTCTAAATTTAGAAAGTGTCAGAACATTGTTTATGCAGTGCTCAGCTGATGGATGGGATGCTGAAAGCAGACCAAAGCTCAGTGCCACTTTCAATACTACCTACTGAATAAACTACACAAGTCATCAGCATCAATAGGCAGCTGCATTAATGACAGTGCCTTGCCTTGCTTAAATCAGGGCCAAGCTTTAATCAAGCAGGGGCAGGAAGAGAGATTACAGCTTGAAGGTGCTACAGCTTGGAGCCAGAGCCCAAGGCAATGGCCTTACAATGCAATGAAGTAGTGTGGAGGTAATCTCCTAGCTTCATTCCAGGTTCAGTAAATCCATGCTCTAAATTCAAATTATATGATCCTGAGCTAATCTTGACAGGACTATTTCATGCAGGCAAAGGACTACACTAATGCAGCTATATTTGCTCCATTATTGGAGCATATAATAAGTGCTATGTAGAAACAACCTCATCTTAAACAGGCTTGAGTACTCAATCACTGCAACAGAAGGAAATTTGGAGTTTTCTCTGCACCCACATCACTGTTTCTTCTTTTGTCTTAACCCAGAATTCAGTAACAGAAAGTAGAAAGACATTAAGTTAGGTCCCGTGAAAGAAATATTGAGAATTATGAATCTTTTGTCGTTCCTTCTCCACCATCTTTGCTGGATTTGGGGTTCCATGGAGCGCTGTGGACACATTGGCCTAATGGTTCCTCTGGACAACTCTAAGAAGTTGCTTGTTCAGTGTCCAAATTAGTCCCCCAAGTTGGTCTCCCAAGGGTTTCAGATGCTTTGCAAGAGAAAAATATGTCTGACTTCGGGTCTCTGGTAGAAAAAAGTGAAACAGAAATGCTATGTAAGACCATACAGAGAGGCTGGAAGGGTGAAACAGAGGCTCAGATGTTGTTAGAGCAACAAGCCATGTCTTGTCTGCATTGTTGCACATTGTCACATACTCTTCTGGTTCTAGAGCCCAGTCATCCGAGTGGTTTTTGCTATCCTTACAAAAAAAAGGGAATCTTGTAAAACTTTAGACATTGCCAGAGAATAAGAATAAAATCAACCAGTGTTAAAGAGGAGTCCTACGGATAACCTCAACAGAGGGTGGAGAATAGGAATTCAAGTCAGTCAAGCAGTGAATTAGGATGGATTGGTGGGAAAGCATAAGCAGCTCACATTACTATTGACAGCGCCAAAATTGTCAGAGCATGTGCTTGACCCAAGCTCCATGTCTGGGGCTTTCCTGGACTACTCCATTCACATATCAAAAAAGTGAAGAGCTGAAATAAGACAAGACGAGTACCAGAAGATTCACTTAGGAGAGGAATAAAGAATACAAACATTACCACAGCAGTGCTCTCCATTGCCTAGATGACAGAAAAAAGACAGTGAGGGAAGTGGAGAGTTTTAAAATTATGTCAGAGAGTGTGAATGTCATGTTCTGTTTGTTAGAAACCTTCAAGTCTCATCAGGAAACAGTTCATTAGAAATTCCTCTGCAGCTGGTACAAAATGTCTGCTCCAAGTGACTCAACTATTCTTTAACCTTATTAATAACCTCTGATATAAGCATAGAGTGCCTAGAGTTGCAGTGGCAGACATTATAATAGTTATTACAGTGCATGTATGAGCTACTATGTGACAGGTATTGTAAAGTTAGTAATTAACCAGAGTGCTATTAGTGATGCAATTCAGCCAATGTGATAGTTGGAGTTTGGTACTTCTAGAGAGCAATTTATCCTACTTTTACATAGATATCTAGGATACCATGATCAAAACAATATACCAACTAAAAACATGACTGGAAGTTAAATGGTGGTTATTTTTAACTTTCTTTTTCTTGGTATCAGTATCAGATTGTCCAGTCAGGCTAATTGTCTCACTCAAGTCTTTGACAGTATGAACCAGATCTTAACCTCCTTGCATCCAGAGGAAGGATGTGGACAGGGGCTAGTACCCAAATAGTCCACATTCCTAGACACGCAGGTGTCAGCCACATACGCTGCACACCAGGAAGTCTGCTTTGCCAGGTCATCCTTTCATCTTCTTTCCTTTCAGCTGTGAAGGGGAATCCAAGTCTCACGGCCTCACTTCCTGGTACCTACCTCCACAGAGCAGATTTACTCCCTTCTTTAGCTCTGCTGGCATCTGCCAGATGCCTCTGCTACATTACTCGTAAGCGATCTCCAGGACTGCGACTGGTACAACTGCAAACTCGTGCATCTTTGACCTTCCTAGATAGTGCACAAGAACAGATCTCTACTTTTTATTCATCCTTGGGCAATAAAAGTAGTGCGGAGTAATCTTCATAGGATGGCATAGATTTAAGGCTTCTGCAGATTAACTTCTGCCTTATCATGTTTGGGAGTTTTTTTCAGTAAAATGCAGCACAAGGACTCCCACGCAGACATCTTCATGCATTAGAGCTTACAAAATCAGATCTTGTTGTCATTCATTTTATCTTTCCTTTTCAAAGGGAAAAATACAAGCAACAACTTGCTATGGTTAAGGGTAGAATGGATTGCTATCCCTTGTAAAGAGCACTTTTTACACTGCATTCAGCCTTCTGTCTGCTACAATTTCATTAAGATTAGCAAATGCCTGTGTTTTCAACAGAGGTTCGTCTCATCAGCCACCAGAAAATTAAAAGCATACTTACTGCTCAAAGATACAGGTCGTAGAATCAAACATCTCCTTTGCTCTATCTAGTCATCATCTGACAACTGGGAGCTGTAGCATCAAATTTGAAGCTAACATTTTTCACATACCTGGAACACCCAATGCTTATTTCTTCCCTGTAGACAGAACACAAGGCAACAGCAACATTGCAGCAGCTTTCACATGTTACCAGTCTCCATGCCCAGAGTTCAATGAGCTCTGGAACAGGCTGACACCTGTGCAGTGGGGCATTAGACATCCACTTTTTTTTGGAAGTGTATTCCTCCTCCATTTCAAATTATCTCTAAAATATGAACATTGCATATTTTACCTTCACTATTCGTCACTAGCCGATTAGATAAATAGAGCAGGGGTGTATCAACCAACATTCCTGTAACCTCTATGGAGACAGCTGGGTAAGTTTTGCTCCTAGATGTAAGAATTACCACACCCAACACTAGAAAATCCAGGAAAAAGAATAAAACTCCTGTGAACAGCAGCTACATGACAACTATTTAGACCAAGACATGCAGAGGAAATTGGATACAGATGAAGCTCCAGGGGACATTAAATATGGATGGGGTACCTTGAAAGAGAAAAGACAAGATGATGTGTCTTAAAAAAACGCACTGGGTTGAAAGATTCACTGCTACAAAAGCCCAGGACAATCAGAAACCTGCTGCATTACCTTGTGCAACACAGCTTGACAGTCCTTTGACAGATTTCAGGCAAGACTTATTCATTCGGAAAGGGTGTGGCCAAAAAAAGGGAGACAGAAAAAACCACAACAACCTGGAGAGGTTTTTTAGTGCTTGCCATTTCAGAATGATGACAGCTAATTATAGCAACTGCTCTCATTACGGGTGACCTCTGCTCACAATGAGTGGTACCTTGTTACTGGAGCAAGCTGGGGAAATGAATTAAATCACTTGGCATAAGTCCTCACCCCTTCAAAGCATAGCAGAATCTGGCCCCAGTCAGCTATGCAGCCATCCTGCCCCCAAAAATTTCCACTAGGAAGGACTTACTGCTGTAATGGAAAACACTGCAGCAGTACATCGCTGTGTGGGCTATACGTGACCTATCTGAGCCTAGAAAGCTACAAAAAAAAAAACCAAACAAAAAACTAACAAAAGAGAAGAGATAATCAACACACCTATGGTCTTACTTCATGTTACTGTCAGAATACACTTGTGGTCTTTTTTGCTAATGCTTAAAGGAACGTCTGTATTCCTGACTTGTTTTTGTCTCAATGAATAAGTTCATGTCACGAACAGCTTGGCTACTCACAGACATCAAAGGGGGTGAGACATCACTATGAAAGGTGGGCAAGAGATATTTTTATTGCATCTTTGCCAAATGGTCATGGGAATAAAATTAAAACAACTTATCTTTTTTCTGAATAGAGGATGACAGTTGTTCCTACCTTTTGGTGAGCTAAGGAATCAGAACCCTTCTATCACGATGCTGTTTGTGCATTCTAACACTTCATAAGAAAAAAAAATCCTTTCAAACCCCAAAATATAATTTTTCTTGGAGAAAAGTTAGAAAGGTTATTTAGACAACATGACATTTCTTTCTGGATTTTTTTTTTCCATATAGAAATTTTTCATCTTTGCTGCAATTTTTCTACAGTCCATTTTGGCCTCCATTTTTTTTCCATAAGAATCTCCATTGAGCTCCAGGCTTTCCTTTCTTATTCTAAGTCAAATAATTGAATCACGTTGCAGACCTGTAGCTTTTCTTCAATATGGCAAAAGAACTATGATAAAGCTAAAGCAATTTGAATCCCATGCTACTGCACACCAAATTACTTTGCTAGCAGAGAGAGGAGTTCAAAGCTGTACAGACACGGACTATTTTTTTTTTTACAATTCATGAAATTGCTAAGAAGCTTTGTGCAATGTTCAGTATCTGTATTCAGTGATAAAATAATCAAATATGATGATGCACACATGAACTTCAAAAGTAGTTTCAAAGCTTTGATGGAGCACTTCTCACTTAAAAGACTCTGTGTGCAAGCAATGTGAAGGGTTAAAAACTCTACCAATTTGATCAAAAAGGGGAACAGGAATGCTTTTGCATTTATTGTGCCGCACAACAAAGCAAAGTGTCTTCTCTTCTAGAAAGGCTGGGAGTAATATGTTCAGAAAATATTAGCAATGCTGTCACCCCAAAAGGTTAAGAGAAGGATTTACCTATCTGTAATGATTTATGGAACTGACAAGACAGTGTACAAATGGGGCTAGGAAATGCATGGGCAGAAAATCTTAGAAGGAAATCATTGTGTCAGGGCACTGAGCAGATAGATCATTTCGGTAATGAAACAAGTGTTCTAATTCATAAATCATGTTTGTCAGGAATAAATAAAAACAGAATCAAAGTTGGTACTTTTTGCCTTTACCACACACTGAGCAAAAAGGTTCTCTCCCTGGAGCATAACAAAGGAGGAAGCATTATTTGTTGATCTACACCAACGAGGCATGTCTGAGTGATGTTTTCCACCCTTCATGTGGTGTTTGTGCTGTATATTACCAATATTGGCTACTTATGCCAAGGTCTCAGTTGTCAGCTAAGTAAGTGCTCTGCTGTGACTTGAGTTTTAAGCAGCAAATTGTCAATGTCCCTCCAAGAGATGGACACTGCAGTAAAACCTGTCATTTACTTTAATGGCCCAGATGTCAGAGAGAAGTTTCGTCACGGCAGAAGCAGCTGCCTGTTAATCCTCCCCCTCTGCAGTGAGACCAATGGGATTGCCATGCTTATCCATCTAGCAAAGCTTCCCACATAAATTAGCCCAAGCAATGTCCAAAAGTGTAATAAATAAGCATCAACCTCTCACTGATGTTCACTGGATGGCACTACAGATGAGATGTACCCAAGGACATAGTATTTTGGTTCAGCAGATTGCAACCTTGGGGCAAGAGCAATACTTGACACGATGCAAGAGCTGACCAGAAGAACTTCCCAGAGACACCCAGGATAACCATGATTTGAGTGGCATGCTCCCTACTTATTGTAAGCTACAGCATTGATACAGCTTAAATCCCGGACCAGTGCTAGATCTTCCCCTACCATTAAAAGAGAGCAGCTAACACTACAAAAAGGTATCATCTCTCCTAACTTTTATGATCTAAAATTTAGGCACCTATGTTAAGGCAGTCGTCTGGTCACCCTCCATAGCTGACAGAGAGTCATATCCATCAACAGCTCATGTCACCTGTTTTAGGTATTTATCCTGGAGTGTTCTTCAAAGATGCCTCCCTTTTACCTTTAGGGAGGAAAAAAATTCACCCACAGTGTTTGAGATGATTTAACATAACAATGCAACTGTGCACTTGAGCAACAGACACATTTTGTTTGCCTGAGACTGCTTACACTCTAGAAGTCTTCTTCAAACAAGAAGTGCAAACTCCTATGCTGAAGCTATTAAAAGTGAAAGAACAAAGATACTGGTCAGGCCAAAAGTCTAGCTAACATAATATCCTGAATCTAACAGTGCCCCCAGGAGATAGTCAGGGAGATATCACACTATGTCCTGGTTTTGTATATATTTCCCTGATTTGTCTAGCCTCAGTATAATCTTACATCTCCAGATATCCTTTGTGTCACCAGAATTAAACCAGTGAAGTTTTAATCAAAGCATGTGCAGATTTTCTGTATATCTAATTCAGCAATAGTATAATTTCTTGCCTATACGGGCAGCCTGCACCAGACCCTCAATGCAGTTACACATTCAGGGTTAAATGGTGTGTAGATGTTTCTAAAGGTCCTTGCTTATAGAATAGGATTTTATTCACCTCCATGTCCTGACACAAAGCAGAGGTTAAAAAAGACCACCTATACACCAGACTACAGGGCAGTGTCATGATCTTATTTACATACATACATTCAACATAATCAGAAGTGTGAAAATGGGAAAACAGTCCTGACGGAAGAAGTTAAAAAATGCAACTATCCTGTGGTGGACCTTGGTTTGGAGCAAATGTAGACTTGAAGATGTTCACTGTGTGTCAGTGTCTCAGATGGGCTCATCTATCAGAGGGAATGAAAAAAATAAGTCATTCAAAGTGAATCTCAGCTTCCAATTGGGAAAATAATTGTGTAACAGGGGAGAGGCAGGTTTGTGCTATTAAGAATGACCCTGTTTTGTAAACCTTGTCCCTGTATTGGATCTGCCATTCCTAGTGGGGGTATGCCTTTAAAACCAAAACTTTGCAGCTTTGGGCATCTATTTCTTACATTTCTGTGTAAGGCAAGATTGAGAGAACTGAGGCAACATTTCCCTTCATTGAAGGAAAACTCCACATGGACTCCTGTTAACTTTGGGACAGGTCTGTCTGAGGAGTCACAGAAAATACTGTGAGCACATACAGATGTAGACCTAGCTCGAGTTGAAGGTGGTGGTGCATCCTGTGTTTGCTCAGGACATGAATATGTAGAAAAAGGGCACACGGTTTGCTGCATCACAGGGACAACAACAAATGCCAGGATCTGAAAAATGAGAGCTACTGAGGACTGGCACTTTTACAGGCAAGAGACAGTAGACAGAAGAGAAACCAGCTCCTCACAGAGGTAGAGGTGTCCTTGGCCTAGACGGAGGAAACATTTGTAAATCAGGGCACCATCTACGTGCTGTTTCAGATTGCTTCCTCCAGTAGCGGCAACTCAGTTCACAGACCCCCTGATGATGCTCCCATGGATGATTTACTGAGCTGTTGGCAGAGAGTATCAACGCGCACATATTACACTTGTCAGTGCAGGACCAAAGGAGCCATTACGGAGGGCCATATCTGTCATCCTTCTGCAAGGCACAGAGCCGCGTTCAGTGTTCGCGATGAGGAGGTGAGAGAAGTGAGGCTTTTATTCCTTTCCCTCTCTTCCTCAGGAACTTTCAGTATTTAGCAAAGTCTGTGAAAATTGACCAGGAATAATGCTGGGAAGCAGAAGTGCTTTCAGTTGACAGCATGCGGGGATGCTCTGTATTAGTCCTGTCACCAATGTGTCCCTTCCATTTTTTCCAGCTAAGAACTAATGGGCCAGAAAACTTTTAAACTATTCTAAAAAACTTTCCTTTCCTTTCCCCAGGACCACCAACCACAGATTAGCCCATACCATACAACACTGTCTCTCACTGGCCACTCTATTCCAAAGAGCATAGGTCAGTTGCAAAGGTGACAGCCCAGTTAAAAATTTGACTCAGGCTTAAAGCTATTACAATACTACACATTTCATTGGAATTTCAGAGCAAACTAAGTTGACTGATGGGGGAAACAAAAGATTTGTCTCAAGTATAATAGTGTCTCTTTTCTACATTTCTCACATTTCCTACAATAATTTGTGCCTAGAGAACTCAAACTGCTTTTCAGATGTTAATAAATTATCTTTATTCATCCTAAATAATGTATCTTTTCCCGTTTTGCAGAGGAATGAAAACATCAAATGAACTTGCCTGATTTCCACTTCTGAAAGAGCTAAGAACAAACTTGGACTATTCCAATTCTCAATCCCATCTTTGGTCCACATGGAAATATCTTTGAATGGGAGTACAATATAGGGTTAACCACCTTATATTTCACCAGATCAAAATGAATCCTTCCCTGCATGTGAGGAGTAGGCTGGAAGATTCCTTTGTTCCTTTCTATCTCTCTCATGTGAAAAGATGAAGGAAGGATAGAAATTGCTTTGTCTAGCCTGAAGAAAATAGTTCCAGGTCCTCGGGCTAGACCACACTCTGACAACAGTGGAGACAGGAAACTCTCTAGGTCCAAGACATTTGTTATACTTCCTTAATTTTGCTCCTATCCATGCACGTGTTACATATGCAAGCAGACAGAGGGAAAAAAAGGAATAAAAGTGTTAAAACTAAAAAAAAAACCAACCCTGTTTTAAATAAAGAATTGAAAGCTTTAGAATTCAGTTCATAATTCTCAACTTACGTTGGTTCTCAGTATAGGCATGGTGGTTCATCCATTTCTAATCCTGCCTTGTGGACTAGCAGTGGCAGAACTTGCTAGCTTTCCATCAGTGGGAAGCAGGAATCAAAATAACTGGCAGTTTATATCTTATATGTGCTCTCCTTCCATTTTATACTTGAACAGTGGTAAATATATCATTTTTATGCACAGTTCATCAGACAAAAACCATCTACTTCTTTGTTTACCTGCTCCCAAACTAATTGAATAATTAGTTCTCCAATTAAAAATGCGGTTCTGTCAGATACAAAGAAGTACAGACTGCAAAAACACTAAGATGCCTCCAAATCTCCCCTCTTGGCAAGTGGATGGGGACCCTCTTCCTTCTGTAGACCTTTCTGGAGCCTTCACCAAAATGATATTGAGTCAGGCTGGAAGATACTCATAGCCCATTTTTCCCTGTGTGCTGGTTTTGGCTGGGATAGAGTTAATTTTCTTGATAGTAGCTGGTAAGGAGCTATGTTTTGGATTTGTGCTGGAAACAGTGTTGATAACACAGGGATGTTTTAGCTATTGCTGAGCAGTGCTTGCACAGAGTCAAGGCCTTTTCTGCTTCTCACCCCACCCCACCAGCAAGAAGGCTGGAGGTGCACAAGAAGTTGGGAGGGGACACAGCCAGAACAGCCAACCCCAACTGACCCAAGGGATATTCCAGACCATATGATGTCATGCCTAGTATATAAAGCTGGGGGAAGAAGGAGGAAGGGGGGGACGTTCGGAGTTTTTACATTTTGTCTTCCCAAGTCACCATTACACATGATGGTGCCCTGCTTTCCTGGAGATGGCTGAACACCTGCCTGCCCATGCAAAACAGTGAATGAATTCCTTCTTCTGCTTTGCTTGCGTGCACGGCTTTTGCTTTACCTTAAGAGGTAAACTGTCTTTATCTCAGCCCACGAGTCTTCTGACTTTTACCCTTCCGATTCTTTCCCCTATCCCACTACAGGGGGAGTGAGTGAGCGGCTGTGTGGGGCTGAGTTGCCGGCTGGGGTTAAACCATGACACCTTGATATCTTTGTCATCCTTTGGCAAACATAAAGCTCTACGTGTATATCTTTATGACTCAATCAAGGTAGTTCTCTGCTAGTACCTCCATATAAAACCCCACTCATAGTGCTGGGATAACATAACAAATCCACTAACCACAAAAAAAAAAAACCAAACCAAAACCAAATTAAACAAAACAACAACAAACCTAAAAACACACAGAACAAAACAACAACAACAAAAAAGCCAAAAAAAGCCCCCAGAAATGTAAACAGCAAATACATTGTACTTTTTGCATCTTTTTGTGGACAGCTCTAAGAAATGGTTCTTTGTCCATCTCAGAGCTCACACAACCCTGACATTATTGCAAAATACTATCATTTCTATCAGAGATTTGGTTACCCCACTTACAACCAGATGCCTTTATGCTTTTACATGTTATTTCACTTCCCAACCTGCTGGGACCAGTCACTAATTGTCTCTATTGTTGAACTTAATAGTCAACAGTATGACTTTGCCTAATTAAATAGGCCAAATGCTCAAAGGATACATACCCTTCAAAAAACCTCAAATCAGTAAGTACCTTGAGAGTTGTTTTTATACATAAACTATGGATGAATTGTCCTCAGTGACAAATCCTTTAAATGTTCCTTTAACTGAATACATTTCACCCCCACCTCATCTCAGAGCTTGCTCTCTCCCTTTGGTACCTTCGACTGCCACGTCTCCAAGGTTTGCACCTCCTCCTGGGAAATAAAAAGCCCAAGGTGCAATAACCTCCAATAGCCTCACAGTTCCAAGGAGGCTTGACGGCAAGCAAGGCGTGTATGTAACCCATACGTGCATCAATCCCTAAGCTAACGCTGGGTGAAATGTCAGAGGTGATCAACCACTGCATTCTGGCTATTGCTTGTGGATCCTCAATTTCCTGAAACCTTCACATGCCCCAGCTGTAACTGCAGCATCTCCCCAGCAATCCTCACTGCACTGGAGAGTGAGTGTCTTCATTTCATGCTAGTGCCAGGCATAGGGGAGGCTGGTATTTAACCCTTCACATCACCAGTTGCAAGCTGAGCTCCTCACACCTGGCAATGAAGCATCCTCGCTTATCAACATGACTGTGACTTTTACCGGCTTCCCACACAGGGAATCCCAGACCAGAGATTGGAAAGAGTTGGGTTTTGTGGGAGGGTCAAGTTTCCACTATAAGAAAATATTTTAAAAAGTTAAGGTTTGGGGGGGTGGGGGAGGGGTGGGTTTTGATTTTGGGTTTTTTAAACCACCAACTGAAATGCCACACGATGCCTAGGAGAAGCTCTACTTTGGATATCTTGCATCCTTATTTTCTCCCAGAGCCTGTGCTGTCTGGATCAAGTTACAGCTCCCATGGTTCACTACAGTATCTCTTGCTGGTCTAGAGGGACTTGAGATCATAGCAATTATGCAGCAGCTTTGGGAGACAGAGAACAACCGTGATGCTGGAGAGGAGTTTGGAGCAATGACAGCTGTAACATAGCATTCCAGAAATGCTGTGGGTTTAGGATGAAGCATTTCAGTTTGGAAACAAAAATTGCATGATTTTTAACTTTCAGTTGCTCCATTTTCTGAGTAAATAAAAGGTACTGAATGACATACATGGAACATTTCAGCCCAGCAGAGAGAAATATGTCCAGCAAAACAATATTTTTTAATAATGTACTTTCAACAACTGCTCTTCTGACAAAAAAAAAAAAGAGATGGCAGGGCTGCCTTGCAGAACCTTTTCACAAAGTGGATCGTGCCCTTCCTCCTCCCCACTGCATCCCATTGAATCAGGAAACTACAATTGCTGTTGGAGTTAAAGCAACACAGCTATCACGCTTAAGAAGGCAAAAGAGGAAGATATTTGCCTGAGCTGGCTTCCTTCAGAGCTACTGCTGTGCCTGAGCAAACACCCAGTGCTCCCACGGCTAATCCCTGGGAAAGCTAATCCTGCCTGTGAAGTTTTACCCAGGGAGTCTGTCGGTCGGTGATGGTGCCCTTTCATTGCAGCTGGACGGGTAACGCCGTCCCGCTCTGCCCTCCACGCAGCCCACTGTCTCCACCCATGGGGACTGCCAGGTTTATTTCAGGAGTACCACTCACCATGATTTAAGAAAAAGCCACACACTGTGAACTGTAGAATTAAACCATTAAAATGAGACAATACTATTCCACATAGTTTTCATGACACAGAATGCAATAAGATTACATTTAACACTGAGTTTCCATTCAGAAATTGTTAAAATCACCTACAGATCTTCTAAAGAGATGTTATGTTAGTAACATATCTATCCTTTGCTACTTTTATTACTGCAAGTTTACAAGCAACCCATAAAGTTACTAACTTTCATGCCAACTGACAACCTCTTATTAAATTAACTGTTACTGATACGTTAGTAAAAGGACTTTCTATGAAGTGATGAAAAATGACCTGTTAGACAAATGGTTTATCTGAGAAAACTCTGGAAAATTTGGTTGCACACAATGAACAATAAAAGTTTAGAAATGTTGATTAAAAAAATCTGATTTGGGGAAGAGGATGTTGCCATCCTCAGGCTTCAGTACTTAAAAATAATATTTCCAAGGAATATTTCATTGAAATTAGGTTTATTTTAGACAATTTAATGGCCCTTCTGGCCTTCTAATCTGTGAGTCAGAACTGATACTAACTAAGAAACTCATTGGAAAGCAAGAGGAAAAATTTCAAATTAATGAAATTGTGCAACAGATTAGAAAGCACTATTCTCAATTAAGGTTTTGAATGGTGATGCCGTCATCTCACATTTTTCCAGCTGGCTAGGACACTAATGTTTGAAAACATTTCTAACCATTAATACAAACAGTAAAATTAAAACTGAACTGTCAGGAAATATACAGGACACCCGAGGGAACACTGTGTTTGAGGCAAACGGCTGTGCTCCCTGTGCAATTCCTGTGAAGGCACAGAAGCCATCAGACAAAACAAAGACCAAAAATAAAGAGCCCCAGCTCAGGTTTAACAGAGCAGAGATTATTTTCTTGCTGAGCTCAGATATTACAAGCTGAGTGAACCATCCTCCTTTAGAGGGTCATGGTGCTTTGGGGCCATGGGCAGCATCACTGGACCGATCTTGCACCTCAAGACCTTTGGATGCACCATGCTGCACCAACGGTGGTGGAAGAGGACCGCAGCACACTTGGGTTTAAGACCTACTTTACTCTTCTTGCTCGACCCATCTTTTCCCCTTTCTCTCCTCTTTTGTGCGTGGTCAGTCCCTTTCCACTCCCCACCACAGACCACAGGGCTGTGCCAGCCCCTTCCCTACTCATGTTTTTTTGGATAACACACCATCACTGCCTCCCACAGGGCAAACTTTTACTCCCAGGGCTGGAGAGCAAGGTAAGGAGAAACTACAGAAACTAAACACAGACTCTGATGGTCACACATTGGACCAGCCCTCGAACCTGCCCCAGTGGGTTAACTGAGTTGGTTTGTTCAGATTTGTGCCTAGCGGAGCCAGGAGCACCCAGGGCTGGACAAACACCAGCAAGAAAGCAATGACTGGAGATTTTTTTCTAAACATCAGCAGAAATGCATGAGCTTCTTAAATGTTTAGGGAGACTTTGTTGCTCTGCAGCCCATGAGGTAAGTATGATTTTGCTGTTTAACACACGCATAGACAACTTGCTGAGAACAGCATCTCTTTTGCTGGGCATGAATTAGGTCCTTCCAGAGTTTTTCTTTGTAATGTTTTGTGTTCATTCAAATAATGAAAAAGGTTATAGCCTTCGTAATAATTATCTCAAACAGAGGCATTAATGAATCATTCATCAAATGGAAGGGAACAAGTGTTATATAAAATGCTTTAGAAAACTTGCCTTTGTTCCAGTAATTTAGCAGCTGGCAGCTGCCTCATCTTCATGCACACACACACATAGGGATTAAAACAGCAAGAGAAAAATTGGGTTTAAAACTACCATGGCCAAAGGCCAGAGGGTAAAATTTTCAAAAGACCCAGCATGATTTATGCACTCACATCCTACCCAAGAGCACAAGTTTTGAATTTCCATGACACTTCTCCTCTTGCAAAACCATTATGCAGAAATCCAGTTCCCCTGCTGCTGCAGCAGCCCCAAGGCACAAAGGCAAATGCACATCCCCACCCACAACCCACAACACTGGCACCTAAAAGTGCTCCCCAGAAGGCTGGGCTTTTCTCAGAGACTGGTCCCTAGAGAGGTAAACCAGTGTGACCAGAACAAAAGCACTGTTACACTCCATGCCCCCTGCTGCTTCTCCAGGCTGGGTGTGGAAGCTCTCTTTTGCACACTCCAATCAAATACTGCAGCTGAAGTGCTCCTTCTACCAAAGGGTCAAACCTGCCCACTTGGACAGTCATATCTGCTTGCTTAATATATGTGCTTTATCATCATTAGCTGCTTAAACAGAAGACAGATGGCTGCTATTGGGCAGGTTTGGAGATTTTTCCATTTGTCTCCTCAGTGTGACGGGTAGCGTGTTATTGAATAAACAGACAAGCCAGATCCTGGGAAAGGTCAGGATTCATTATGAGTAAGAGGAAACAACTTATCCCCCACATGCATATAATTGGGCCTGACTTCCATTAACACGAGGCAAACAGGCAGCTTCCAACAGGGTACCTCAAGGGAGCGTTATAAAAATAGCTGCAGGCTCAACCAAGTTTAGCCAGACAGGAGTGAAGACTAGCACAACAGCTAACAGGGAACCACAAAGGAGATTATAAAGAGATGCTAAGGAGACTGCAAGTAACTGCTTGCCCCCCAGACAAGTATTATGCTCCACTCCTTGTGAAGCCCCCCAACTTAGTCTGGAAGGGACAAAACAGGGAATCTTTCCAAGTATTTTCACCACATCTTTTGTGAAGATCTGACACTAAAGCAATACTGCTGCTTCTGGCTAATACTCACATGTTTTTGACGTTTTTCTTTCCCTGTTGTTAGTTTCAGCCAGACAGAGTCTAACTCAGTAGTCATTATCTCAGGAAGATCGGCTGGTCGGATGCCTGTTGGCTTTAGGAAGACAGGAGTGTCAGCACGGTTGATGCTACAGCCAACCTTCTGCTCTGGTCGGATGAAGTCAACGGTAACCAATGTCTCCAAAAAGTTAACCGAAGTCTTGTGACCACCCTCAGGAAGACAGACAAGAGCAGTGTTTCACCAGCACGTTTCTGCTTTGAACTGAGACAACAGACAGAGAAACGGGCACAACCTGCCACAGAGAGCCTGCATTGACGTGCCCAAATCTGGTTCAAATCAGGTTGTAACTCTCAAGATAAACAGCTTCCCCTGTTAAAGCTGGTTTAATTTAAGTTTGCTCAGCAGATGTTTCAAAACAGTGCAAGCACTCGGTGTAGGTCTTTGCAGCACAGTCTGGATTTGCACCAACACATCAGAACCATTCTCGCACAGTGAAGGTGTATTCAGTATGTTGGGCAGTACAACCTGCCAGCCTTACCCTGCTGCTTCGGGAGCCACCACCAAGTGCTCAAAAACCAGACAACAACCACCTCCTGTGCACAGCCATGTCAGGCAGCCTTCACCTCCCTGCAGCCACAGGGATGGGGCAATGCAGTTAAGCATCTGTCACCTCTCTACACTTATGGGATGGAGCTATCTTTTGCCTTAAATTGTCCTGAGATGTAGCAATCTTCAGTTTGTACCACCACATTTTTAAAAGTAGATCACAGGTTCCAGTGGAGGCCCACACCTGGATTTACTCCCATCTTGCATACTTTTTCATCCCTGTGCAAGGTAGAGGCCCTACCACAGAACTGAGAGACTGACTTCTTAAGAAAAAAAAATTTAAAACCTAAAATGCATGCAGTTTCACAAAATTCATTTTAAGAAAAAAGTGAAAGCCAGACGTGCTTAATGAAAAAACTCTAAACCCATTTCAGATGAGATCAATAAATAGAAACCAGTACTGAATGCAAAAAAACAATGGCATTATAGAACAAGAAGTGGAAGTTCGACCCACCCTTGAATGGGGCACAGTGCAATTTCCAAATACATGTAGGTTGCATCCCTCATCCAAACCTCACAAGGTATGAGACCCTCCTGTCTTGCAAAGTTAGTGTCATAATCTTCAACAATAACACCTTTACTGTGAAAGACTGTGAATGAAAATATAGGCTCTTTGGAATATAGGTGTATGATAATACACAATATTTCTCAGCCTAATCTATCCCAAACCTGAAGTGAGGTAACTGCAAGGTTAAAGCCCAGTAGACTTACTCTTTTTTTTTTTTTTTCCTCACATACTCATTTTTTTCTTTCTTTTTTTTTTTGCCGCCCCTGGAGAGTTTAACTTTTTAGAACTTGATCTGGTGGGTCTGCAAGTAACTGCCCCAAGTTTTAGCAATCCACGTCTAATTGGATGAATAACAATGCAAAGCAATATAATTGCTGTAAGCCAGTTGTGTTGGACAGTGAAGAATCTGCCCAAAGGAGTGAAAAACTGCACTAGTCACTCCCTTTGCTGACAGCAAGAATTTTTCAGATGAAAAATGCTTCCTTTTTGCTATTCCTTACCTCTGAAATTATCGTAGCCTTTTAATATGAAAGCAGAAAATGGCACCATTCAGGAATGCATGCTTGTTATGTAAAGTGCCATAAACACACCGTCAAAGTTAGGCTGTGCTTAAGCCTCATCGATTTCAGAATAGATTTGGGTGCTCTTCTGAATGGACACCTAAATACACTGTAAGATTTGCAGAACACCTCCATCCTTGGAGGAGGTCCGAGCTGGCTGGAAAAGCACAGCCTTCCTGCAGAGGAGCAGCTGCTTTCTTCCCTGGGCATAGATGTGGCACCGAGGGAGAGCGGAGACACTAATTAATTAGCAAAACTGGTTTGATAAAATGAATGATAAAATGATGGGACTAAAGAACATCACTAGCAGTACTAACACTTGCAGCTGAGGTGAGCAAGGTCCTCCCAAATGATGATGGGTATGACTAGTCTGGTTTGGACAGGGAGGAAAGATTGTTTGCTCTTGCCAATTTAGCAGAGAAAGGGATTTAAAGGCTTTTTATATCTTTTCTGTAGTTCCTTGTGAACAATGTTGCTAGTGCTTTCAAATGAAGGGGAACATCCCCGAAACACAATAAAAGTCCTGACTGTTGGCTTAGCTACTACAGGGAAGATTCTCAATATTAAGAAACCCAGGTAAGAGATTCCTGCAGGTCTCTCACTGACAACAAAACCAGTAGGAAAAGAAAATAATATATATGTGTCTTACAAAAATATAAGAAATGCAACACAGTATTTTGCCAATAACAATTGATTAGAGACATTGCTCTGCCCTCCAAAACACTTTGGCAGCTTTCCCAAAAGAGATGTGATTTATTTTTTTTAATCTTTAATGACTCTCAAGTCACGCAACAGGCAGTTCATGTAATTCATTAAGCTACATTGCTGCTTTCCTTGCCAGCAGCAAGCAGAAAAACACAGACTTGCCCTTGCACCATTTCTGTGCCTATCGATTATATCATTAGGTAAGCAAATTGGTTACCTCACTTCAGACTCAGTGCTAAATTACAGTCACTAAGGTTTGTCATCACCTTAATAGGGTATCGACTGCCATGAGAAGAATACATTGAAAATCCCCGTATCCCAGGAGAAGTGATTGTGAAGGAGCATTCTGAGCTCTGATACACTCTCAAGCATGACACACATTGTAAGAAACTGTAATTCATAGCAAGGTCAAAATTCAAGCCATTGTATGTGTTGCAAGCAGTCATTTTAACAGATCAAATAGGTTACCCAGCAAATACAGATTTCCCTAATAGTTAAATCATCAATGAACAGCAAACTGGCCTCCCTGCAGACAGAAGCGTTCATGACGTGTTAGTGATGGCTGAACTTCCTAGGGGACAGAGGTGGGGCAGATTTACAGGAGCATCCCACAGCAGGGATGATTATCTGGTCCTGCAGGTCTGACTCCTGGGTTTTGTCTCTGGCTCTGCCATTCCCTTTACTGAGGACTTTGGGCTCTGCTCACCTCTGTCCTGGTGAGAAAAGGGGATCGTATTGCTTTCACCCAGCTGCAAAACAGTCCTGATGGGGGGGAAAAATTGGTCAAAGAAGTGACTAAACCTCACCAGATACAGGAGTAGGCTAACCATTTGTCTGACTCTTCCTACTCACAGAGTGTATGCTTTGAACAGGAATGACAGCCAGCAAAGAATCTACTCCAGCCTGCTCTCAGACCCACTTTTCGCCTTATAACACAGATACAGTGAGAGCGTTTTCTTTCTAGGCAGGTCAGCTTAAAATCCTCTAAGAGCCCTGGAAGGTTATACTGAGCCAGGGCTGACAGCACATCCTGACTTCGGCCACAGGCAAAGTGCATTATCACTGCTCTGCAAAATGCCCCAGCCTGCATTAAAGGGGCAAAGTCCAAAGGCAAGTTTGTTTAGGTCCTGAAAGCAGAAAGATGGGCAGATATCGCTCTTGTCATGGTCAGGGAAGATACCACGCACACTGGAGATAAGGTCTCCAACCCACGGCACCCAACGCAAACATACACCCTATTTCATCTGCACTACTGACGAGTGAAAAAGTAGATACAGTCTTCTGGAAGAATCTCTCTGTTAGTCACAGCAAATGTTCATTGACTTCCATCAGTTTTTAGATTAGGCCCTTAATTACTATTAACTTAGGCTGGGGGTTGCAAAGCAACTTAGCAGCAAAAAGACTGCAAACCCCTGAACTGCCCAGTCATTCTGCCAAACACCACGTTTAGGCTCAGTTCAGGTTTGGAGTTGCCATCCAGGTTCTCACCTACTTAATCTAGAGGAAGCAGATTGCTTTATTCTGTATCTCACATGTATCAGTATTCCTTCTCCACATCCATGTGCGCTTTTCATGGGGTTTTGCTAGAAAAGAGTTAGCCAACAAGTTATTTGTATTTCTGAAGAAACATTATTAATGGTATGTGACAGCTCTGCAGGCAGCAGTGTGATTAAAGTGCACCCCAGAAGGCTGGGCAAGCAGATCATACAACGCAAACCCACAGTGGAAGCAGAGCAAGACACAGGAGGAGAGGAAGAAATGGAGAAGGACTTTGCACAGCTCCGGTGCTAGGGCTGGAGGAAAACAAGCCTTTGGCCATCTCAGCTGTCATCTTACCTAAGAAAGAAATGGCGCTGTGCATTTCCCTCTTCCATGGAAAAAAAATTGATGGAGAACAAAGCACAAGGAGCTCCTGTCATGGAAGAAGCCACGGGTCCAAGGCAGGATGATAAAACATTGAGACCAGGGAGGTGTCTTATTCCCTGCAGCTTCCCTCCGAGCTCTGAATAGACCCATTATGAGAACCCATCATTAGGAAGGGCCTTATCACACCTACCTAACCCCCAAGCAGTACCAGAACAGTTCATTGCAGGATAAATATAGCTTTGGTGTACAGCTCTCTGGACCACAGTAGCTGGATAGTTTTAGTTAGGTTTCTTTGTAAAGATATTAAGGAAGCTTATCATCATCTCAGGCATTTAATTCAATGAAAGATTCACTCAAGCACAAACAAAAATCTAAGCAGGTCCAAGGAAAATAGATAGCTTGAAGGCCTGGCCTGGACCACGGGAATAAAAGAGTTTGAGGCATATTTATTCATGGAATATATACTCCCTTAAAAACAGTCTGATGTTTATTGAACTGATATCTAAATAGCTTTATCAATAGTGGGTCTATTTAATGGGTGTCTTTTATGGTTTCTCTAGAGCAGGAACATTAAACTTCCATGCAAGGACCCATGGATACTCTCAGAAAATGGTTCTGTGTGGCAAGCTGACAGATCAGGTGTACTCATTCCCTATCATTTGAATTTGAAAGGAAATTTGGGGTTTATGCTCCTCATTTTGTTTGCTTCCATACTTCTAAGAAGTTGAAAAGCTTTTTCTGGCAGGGCTTCCTCACCCCAGAGCAGGAGAAGACTCCTGCATTCTGTTTAAAAATGAAAATGCAAACAAGCACACCTGCACAGACAATGTGTAAACACTAACCTCTCTCTCAAAAATACACCAGGAGAGAGAAATTGTAAGGAGAACAGCATTTCTTCCTGAGGACCTGCTTGTTCCTCAGGGTTCAGTAACCCCTGTGTGCCTGAGCACATGGGTTTTGTAAGGATGCCACCTAACGTACAGGTCCTTGCTGCACCAGAGTCGATGCAAGGACAGTCGACCCACTAACTGGGCACCAGCACAAGCAGTCACTCTCTGCTCCCTGAGGTCCCTGAATGTCCATGAGCGGTTGTTCTGCGACCCGAAACGCGAGCGGTTTCCGTGAGCCATTGCCTGCAGCAAGGCAGCTCCTTCCCCAGGTCCAGCCATAGGACAGCGCGCATGGACACTACATCACTCTGCTAACCCCAAACCTGCAGCAGCAGGGGCAGTGCTCTGGTCAGGCTGAGCTGTTTGTCTTCTGAGAGGAACATACCTCTTTACACCCTGCTGTAGGATGCTCTAGGATCCCATGCGTAGGATGGACAGATGGTCCTCCTGCTGAGACTGTAAAACCTGAAACTGCACACTCTGCTGGAGACCTCACAGAGGTGCTGTTTGCTGCAAGGGTCCTTAGAAAAGTCAGAGTGTGCAGCTTTTTCAATACCACCTTGGGAACCTGAGTCCCAGTTTCACCAAGTGATGCTATTTGGCGTGCCTAAGCCACTCAGGTTCTTTAACATACTCTGTCAATAGATTTTATTTTTTTTACTTCCAATTCTAGGAAGAAGCAGAAACTACAGCAACATGGGGATACCTGCACCTGGATAACAAGGGATGATGTGAGAGGGATGCAGGAGTCAACAGCGCTTGCAAGTAAAGATGTGAGACATCTGTGCTGAGAGGGTGCCTGTCCCAAAATTCATCTTGCCAGAAAGAAATTAACAATGACAAAGTTTGCCTAAGACAACAATCAGATGGACTGAACAGAAATGGGTGAGGAATTCCCAAGAAACTTGAGGAAAGGCATCAGCTTGGAAACTAATGTGAAAGGCACATTGAAATTTGCAGCAGTGGGGAGAAAAGTGGTAACAGCAGCAAGCAAACCCCAGTTCAGCACAGTCAGAAGGTTAGGAGGGTTAGTTATAAGAGGGAATTTAGGCATTTATAGGCATTAATTAACAACTTGTATCTAGTCCCATGGTTTACCTGTTGTATTGCTAATGCTAATGCTGAATATACAGTTCACCAATTGTCAGTTCATTAAATGCCCATAATGAATCAACAAAATGCTTTGATCCTGATTTGATTTAAACCATGCGACTCAAGCAGTTCTTCCCTGCAACACCCAAGAAATTTTCCTGACTGCGGGGGAGAATGTAAGAGAAGGATCAGGCTTATGGGTCCAAATTCCAAATCCTTCGCTCAACTCTGAACACATGACTCAGCCAGCAGTAATGGTCCCCATCATCTGGAAGTTTAGAGTACCATTTCAGTTCTTCACAGGGTGCTTTGAGATAAAAGATGCCATATAAAAATATTTTATGTTTAACACTTTGGCAGGTGTGACATTCCATCTCATAAAGGATAATCAGAGATATATATAGGATAACACATTCCAACTTTATCTTATGAATCAACCCCAGCAGAGCTTAAGTGCTTATCCAGCAAATCAGACAGAGCAAAACCAGAAACCACCCAGAGGATTTTTTTTTAAATGTTGTATTTGATTCCCTTTCAAACCCATTTTGTTTTATTATTTTTTTAAGAGCTGAAAGAAGTCAGATTAGATATTTAAACTCAGATGCTTTTTCAAATGGGAACAGATAAACTCAAAGTTCAGCTATTTAAAGCCTACATAAACCTTAGGGGTTTCTGTAGCTTCGAGCAGAACCATATTGCCATTTATGCTCCATTCAAGGCAAGACAGATGCTGTCCCAAACCCAAATATGCCAGGATAATAAAAACTGCTATAAGCCAGGCATTTTCTGAACTTGTGCAATCAGCTGATTCTCTAACAGAGACTTTCTTTTTCCCAACAACAGCTTTATATATACAGATTAAAGGACTCAATCCTGAAGTTTTTATTCTTGTGAATATGGCTGATGTCAACCCTCATAATTATGTGTTGAGGTTTTTTTCCTTCAGTAAGTTTCTTACACCCACTGTTTTTTTCCCAGGGGATTTATAAAGCTAACATTAAAAAAAAAAGACCAGGAAGAGAGAAATTTGTACACGTAGACCAGTGTATCAACTGAGTATCAACCAAGATTTGAAATATGATGGGAATCAGTAAGTTTTAGGGGTTTTTTCTATGTAGGAAACAAACTGCAGGAGAAACCTAGCTCAAAGCAGTGCCTGTAGTGCAGGGACAGGGAGAGAGGTTGAAGGAGCAGAGTCGTCTCTGGTTTGCCTTCTGAAGATTCTCCATATTCTTGAAGGATGTAACCGGGCTCCAGGTAATGGACTGCAGCAAAATTTGTTTACTCCCAAGATTCTTTATTTAGCTAAGGAAAACTGTATAATCCCTAAAGCTCCTCAGTCTTGGGTGCACTTGCATAAAAAAGTGTCTCTCTAACAGGCTTCCCTCCAAAACGTACTCCTTATGAGGAACTAAGTGCTGTGCGTGGTCTGTAAAGCAGGCTATCAAATCCACCTTTCAGTGGTCAACAAAAGGAGCAGACCACCTACCTGATCACAAATTATGTATGTACACAGATGTTCAACAAATTCCCATTTTTTTATACAAAATCAAAACCCTGCCCCTTGTCTCTGCAATCTCAGCCCTGTCGCAAGGACGTGCCTGACACCTGACAGCTACTAATGAACTTTCAGGTGCTGCAGTGACCTACTTTTAAATAAAATCTTGTCCTGCTTTCGGCTGGGATAGAGTAAATTTTCTTCTTAGTAGCTGGTACAGTGCTGTGCTTTGGATTTGGTGTGAGAATACTGTCGATAACACACTCATGTTTTGGTTGTTCCTAAGTAACGCTTATACTAAGTTAAGGATTTTTCCGTTTCCCATGTTTTGCCAGCAAGGAGGTGTTCAAGAAGCTGGGAGGGAGCATGGCCAGGACAGCTGAGCTGAACTAGCCAAAAGGATATTCCATACCATAGAACATCATGCTTGGTATATAAACTGGTGGGGCATGTTGGCTGGGAGGGGTGGATCACTGCTCAGGCATTGGTCAGCAGGTGGTAAGCAACTGCAGTGTGCATCACTTGTCTTTTCTTGGGTCTAAATTCTCTCTTTTTGTTATATTCTTTTTCATTATTATTATTATATTTTATTGTTATTATGATATTTTAGTTATTAAACCATACTTAACCCACGAGTTTTACTTTTTTTCCCCCCAATTCTCCTCCCCATCCCACTGGGAGCAGGGAGGAGTGAGCGAGCAGCTGTGTGGTGCTTAGTTGCTGGCTGGGGTTAAACCATGACAAATCTGCACAGCAGGTCTAGGAAATTTACCCTCATCATTCTCTTGGCCTGAACATCCAAACCATGTAGCAACCGCCTGTAGCACAAACACAGATCTTTTGTTCGTGTTTTCATAGAGTTCTGGCCACTTTTGCCTCAAGGTGTGCAAAGCAAATTACATTTCATATGTAGTTTTTTTCCTTAAGCTATGCATGTCAACAGCTCCCATAACTCTTTCAAGAGCATCAGAAGAACATAGTTTCTTGTTAAAAGTATGTTCTAGACAGGAAATTTCTTTTAAAGCAAACTACTTACCAACACCTCAAATCAGCCCATTTAGTTTCCAGGTCACCACATGAGTGCAATTAATTATGATTCTTTTCAGTACCCAAATGTCCTTTTACTTATGCCCGTACTCCACTGATGTATCCCTCACCTATGCGCATGTAGGCTCCCACCTCCAGAGGCAGCTTTTAATGCCCACCATGGGATTTCTCAGCCAACCCCCTGTTTAGAATCCCCAAGACTTAAATCTTGTACCTTTTACCAAGAAACAGTCAGCAGTGCCGAGAAGACAAACAAGATGCTGTAGGACTCACACCAGGGAAGAGGAAGCAGTGCTAGCCCAGAGCAAACCTCCCTGACAGGTCAGTGCCCACCTCTGGCAGAGACAGCAGATCACCCCAAGGGCCTCGGGCGTGAGCCCTCCCGAGTGTCAGATGTCCACAGGACTCTGTCCTTCAGGCATTACCAGCACAAGAAGGGCTCCAACTTCCACCTTCAGCTGAGAAGAGAAAATTCAAAGAAAATTGATTTCCATGCTACTTTGTTATATTCATAGATTTTTGTCTCCCCTTGCTTACATCTTATTTTTGCAACGAGCATTTTCACAAGAACAAGGACTACCCACGAGGAGTTCATCAAGCCTCACAGCTCAAGGTCCACCTTGGTCACAAATCCCCACCTCTGACTTCATCGCTCCTGCAACAGCCCTGTGGGGGGTCTCCACCAGAAATGCTGATGTTCAGGGTCTTGGGTCCTGCTTTTGGGCACATGCTGCAACTAGTAGCAAAGCACGAGGCAGAGACGCATGGAAAGAGCAAGCAGTATACACAGAACTGTTTACAACCCAAACTAGTTTCAGCTGACATGGAGCCAGCAGCACTGTCATTTTGGTAGTTCAAGTTTCTGGGAATAAGACAAATATTTACAATTAAATATTTCAGTTGCAACTAAACAGTACCTTTGATCACAAGAACTGGAAAGCCTTGATCTACTAGAAGGAGAGGGTCTACTAGATCCCATAACCTATTTCCTTCCCAAGCACGATCACTTTAATTCTATTTGATTTTAAAATCTAAAAATTCTAATTACATACGTTGCCAAAAGGGATTGTCTATAAAAAAAAGATCAGAGGGGTGTACAAAACATATCCTGTCTCACTCTGTTACCATTTTAAGTATCCAAAACATTTTAAAAAAGAAATAAATCTGTGAAGGGGCTCCGACATAGCTGGACTTTTTATTAGCAAATTCAGCAAATTCAGCTCGCCCAAGCTTTGGAAGACGACAGAAAGACCTCTTGTGAAAGAGCGGTGTACTGCAAACACACATACCACACCACTTTCTTGGTACCTTTCTTCCTCTTTTCCCTCTTTCCATACTAATTTGCTCTTTAGTGAACATACATACCCATTTCCTCTTCCCTATCGATTTAATCTCAGCCACCAACATCGTAGTGGGAAGGATACATGCAGGTCCCACAGCTGACAGGACACACAGGCCTTCTGCATCTTTGGGAGACCCAGAAGAGTCTGGACCCTGACCAATGTTTTGTGCTCAAGTAAGAGAGGGAAACACCCTCAGAGGAGCTGCTCCTCTTTGTCCTGCCTGTTTGGAGGGTCAGTCTAACCCAAGAAGGAGAATGAATTTTCATCCATCATAAAAACTTCTGTTTATTTCAACAGACTTGAAATCAGATCCTTACATGTTATCAAAGTGCTTTACAAGGACCTGGAAGTTTATATCTTTTATATTTTTTGGTTCTTAAAGGAAGAACGTAAGAATATAAGCAAGTCAGAGACAGTGGAGGAAAACAAAACTATTGTGACAAGCAATAGACACCAAAAAACCCAAAGATGATGTATGGAAACTTATTTTCTCTAAAATGAGAAGCTTTTCTGCATCTTATGGAGTTTCAGCTCCACTTAGGTGGTTGCAGAGCTGAGTGTATCGCACACTAACAGTAAAAGTGGTTGACACAGAGTGCAAGTATATTTCTAAATCTGGCTTCCATGAGGGATCTCTACACATGCACCCTTAGTAAATAGGATGCTGCGACAGCATCAGATAAGTTGTCTGTGTATCGGTGCTCTAAGCGCTCGTGTACCCTGCCTCAACTCTAAGAACAGCTTCATTCTCATCACAGCCTTCCTCATCAGAAAGCTTTTTATACAGTGCAAGGCTAATTCAACAAGCCTTGCAAAACAAATGTACTCCATCAAGCTCAGTGATGGATGGCCCTTTCTTCCACTGGCTCAAACCCCAGATTCAAGTGCGCACCCCCAGCAGCCAGTGTGGGACAGGGACCTGCAGTCAGTACAGCCTCACTGCAGCTGTGGATGGCAGCAGAAGTGGGATGGCTTAAATCCATGACTTGAGAGATCAAGCCTCAAAACTTGGGCTAAAAAAACCCCGGGGGAACACCTGGCACAGCCCGAAGAATCAGGAACCAGAGGTGGCTGCAATTGTTTTATTGGCCATTGCAAGGGAAATATAAGTAGCTGAAATAAAGGAAGAAATAAATTTGCTGTCAGACACTGGCTTTTCGTCAGTTAAGAGCAGTGATGAGCCATTAAAGGATGACTGCACACAGACACTCCAGTGTTTCTTTCTGGTGCCTGTTCGTTTTTAACAACAGTAGCACCAGTGGTCAGTGTTTTCTGTATCGGGGCAGCTGCTTCCAGGCAGTAATTTGGAAAGGCCAGTACCATTACAGCACCTGCAATGTGCCCAAAGTGAAAGCTAGTGACCACATACTGGGCTGTTGTCTCCTGCGACGGGGAGAGAATTGCTCACCAGCACCTCAAAGGCCTTTTCTCTGCCAGGTGCCTCATCTTCTCAGGACGATGCTGGAGGCTGGTGGGGGAAGACGAGCACAGGAACTTGAAGAAGCAGAGTGCAATAAAAACTGTGTATTTGCTTCTAGCAGAAGGAAGAGATCGGGGGAAAAAAAAAAAAGCTGGGGAAAGGGAGGTTGCTGACATCCCAAGTCCTCCTCTGAGATCCTGCCTGGTGATAAACACACACTTTCAGCTGCCTCTTGCCTACCCCAGCGGTTTCAGCTGCTTGCAAATGGCTGGTCCAGAACCACGGCTTCCAAGCTCTAGCAGCACAGGTCAGCCTTAGCACAGCACAGGGACAAAGGTCCTCGGCTCTGTGTCAGAGGAAGGAAAACAGCCCACAGAGCTTGGTAAGATACAGAACAAAATAACATGTTTTATCTCCAGCATCTCCATCCACCCTCAATCTGTTTATCACTCAGGGACATGACTTACAAGACCATCCCCTGTTCACCTCTGTCTGGATTCTCCTTGGTATCTGATGGTGTCAGATGGCACATCACTGACAACTCTTCCACTCATCTTGGCGACAGGCACAAATCTTGGTGCTTATCTCCACAACAGACAAGCTGAACAGGAAATGAGGGCTAGGCAGCTGCCAAAATGGCCAAACCTCCAAATTGTAAAAAACACAAGGTGTCATTCACTGCCAAAGGATGTTTGCTACATGCATGGTTTGCACCAGTGAAACCATGCCAGGAAAAAACAGGGTCTACAGTTTCCCAACAGGGAAACCTTGAGGGATATTGGTGGGAGAAGGAGAGAAGACTGCCTTCACAACCACATTCAAGGTGTCAGCCCCGTTTCCACAGAGGCAGCCGAGGAGTCTAACTGGGCGCTGGCACAAGCTGCTGGCATGGCTGGGACACCCCTGCTGGGACACCCCCCACCAGGATGGGTGCTCGGCAAGCTCCTCTGGGGCATCCCCTTGGGACCAGCAACACGAGAGAGGCTTCGCAGGGAAGCAGGTGGAGGGAAGATGTCTCCTCAGCGTCTTTCCCCAAGGAGATTCAGAACAAAAACAAAAAAAATTCCACACCCACTGCCACGGTAGCTGTGGCATGTATCTGGAAAGCTCTGCCGGCACACTCAGTCCTCTCTTGTGCAGAAGTAGGGACATCATCAGAGCTGTCCTCTGGACCACACTCATGCTGAGGAGATGTCAGAAGATTCCCATTTTAAAACTGGTCTTTTTTTCCCCTCTGGAGACACTATAAGAAGATGTCTATATTTAAAAGGCTTTTTCTCGACTCATTTCAAAGTCAGGGGAATTTTGTGCATCCTGGAGAGAAACAGCTGTTCGTGTCAAAGTTCATTTGCAAATTATCGCTGCAGCCAGACCAAAACCTTTATGTGGAGCTAATTCCCGTGCAGAGAGCAGCACCCAGCAGTGCCCGTGTCCACCCATTTCTATGCCAAGAGCACCACCCCGTGGCCTCCCCGGCCATGGCACTCTCCCTCAGAAACTAAAAAAAAACCTAAAATACTTGAAGGGGAAGGAAAAATCAGAAACCTAGGGTTGTACAAAGAGCTGTATGGACAAGCTGGGCAAAACCCTTGTGTGTTTATTGTATGAAACGCAGCCAGTAAATAAGCAATGAACAAAATCCTGTATTACAGACATCTTGTGGAAGAGGGAAGAGTCACAGGGTGGGTTTTGCTGGGACCAGCTGAATGTGCAGGGCTGCAGAGGTTTTGAGAGACCAAGCTCTGGTCCCACTCATGGCAGGCACTTCCCGCCTCCTCCTCCTCCAGCATCTCACCTCCCAGGAGAGCAGTCCTGCTCCTCGTGGGGGGCAAGTACCACCAATCCCAAAGGTGTTGCATCACACAGCAGCATGCCCCTGCTCCATGGGCAACTCCCCGGGGCCATCAGCAAGCCGATGAAGGTCCAGTACCACTGGCCAGGGCAGTGATGGGGACCCACCTCCCCACTTCTTCCCTCCCTTCACTATCAGTTCACATCTACACAGGGTGTTTCGCAGGCTTACTGCATGTTTCTCTGAAGCTTTGAAGATCCTGGGGCCTAAAACTGAGCCTTTAGCATGCACCTCTCAGTATTTTTTTGCATACAGCTCCCAGGCTTTGGCTGGAGTCATGCACTCGTTGGATTCCCTGGGGCACGCTCACCAGAGAAGACCTTCCTGAGCATGGTGAGGTTTCTGTGTGTATCCTCCAGCTGCCTGAAGCAGGAATCCATTAAATAATTCAGTTCTGGCAAGGGAGACAGCCCTGTGGGAAATAATTTGTACAAGTGTTATTGCCTGTTAATGGAAATCTTCAGGAAGAAAATCATAGAATCATAGAATGGTTTGGGTTGGAAGGGACTTGAAAGATCATCTAGTTCCAACCCCCCTGCCATGGGAAGGGACACCTTCCACTAGACCAGGTTGTTCAAAGCCCCCTCCAACCTGGCCTTGAACACTTCCAGGGATGGGGCATCCACAGCCTCTCTGGGGCAACCTGTTCCAGTGTCTCACCATCACAGTAAAGAGCTTCTTCCTTACATCTGACCTAAATCTACCTCCTTTCAGTTTAAAGCCATTACCCCTTGTGGTATTACTACATGCCCTTGTAAAAAGTCCCTCTCTGGCTTTCTTGTAGGCCCCCTTTAGGTACTGGAAAGCTGCAATAAGGTCTCCCTGGAGCCTTCTCTTCTCCAGGCTGCACAACCCCAACTCTCTCAGCCTTTCTTCATAGGAGAGGTGCTCCAGTCCTCTGATCATCTTCATGGCCCTCCTCTGTACTCGCTCCAACAGGTCCATGTTGTTCTTATGTCGGGGACCCCAAAGCTGAATGCACTACTGCAGGTGGGGTCTCATGAGAGTGGAGTAGAGGGGGAGAATCCCCTCCCTCGACCTGCTGGTCACACTTCTCTTGATGCAGCCCAGGATACAGTTGGCTTTCTGGGCTACAAGCACACATTGCCGGCTCATGTTGAGCTTCTCATCAACCAACACCCCCAAGTGCTTCTCCTCGGGGCTGCTCTCAATCCATTCTCTGCCCAGCCTGTATTGGTGTTTGGGATTGCCCTGACCCACATGCAGGACCTTGCACTTGGCCTTGTTGAACTTCATGAGGTTCGCATGGGCCCATCTCTCAAGCCTGTCAAGGGCCTTCTGGATGGCATCCCTTCTCTCCAGGGTGTAGACCACACCACACAGCTTGGTGTCATTGGCAAACTTGCTGAGGGTGCACTCAATCCCACTAGTCCACATTGCTGACAAAGATGTTAAACAGTGCCAGTCCCAACACCGACCCCTGAGGAACACCACTTGTCACTGGTCTCTGCTTGGACATCGAGCCCATTGACCACACCTCTTTGAGTGCAACCAGCCAGCCAATTCCTTATCCACCATCCATCAAATCTATGTCTCTCCAATTTAGAGACAAGGATGTTGTGCGGGACAGTGTCAAATGCTTTGCACAAGTCCAGGTAGCTGACATCTGTTGCTCTTCCCTTATCCACCAACACTGTAACCTGTTATAGAAGGCCACCAAACTTGTCAGGCATGATTTGCCCTTAGTGAAGCAATGCTGGCTTTCACCAATCACCTCCTTATTTTCCATGTGCCTTAGCATAGTTTCCAGGAGGATCTGCTCCATGATCTTGCCGGACTCAGAGGGGAGACCGACTGGCCTGTAGTTCCCC
>NW_010972519.1:1488838-1530142 GCF_000737465.1 Haliaeetus leucocephalus
CCCACTATAATGTCACCTGTTCCTGCCCTCCCTTTAATCCTGACCCATAAGCTCTCGGTCAGCTCCTCATCCATCCCCAGGCAGAGCTCCAGGCATTCCAGCCCTCCCCAGTGTCAGATGTCCACAGGAGGGAACACCCCCTCCTCATCTCCCCAGCCTGTCCTTCCTAAAGAGTCTGTATCCTTCCATTCCAACACTCCACCAGTCATAGGAGCCATCCCACCATGGCTCCGTGATGCCAATAAGATCATAGCTCTGCAGCTGTGCGCACGTCTCTAACTCTTCTTGTTTATTCCCCATGTTACATGTGTTTGCATAGAGGTATTCAAGTTGGGCCCCCAATGAAGATGACTTGCTGGCTGGAATTCCTTTGTGCTGCTCTTCAGATGCTCTCCTGCTGACCTGTGATCCCTCTCCAGGCTCTGGGCATCTATTACTGGTAGGCGTCAAACTGGTAGGAGTGAGATGGACTAAGGTTCCCCTCCAGAGCAACTTTAGTTGAAAGCCCTCTTCACTAGCTTGGTGAAGCTTCTATTAAGATGAAAAAGGAGTGTGTCCATCTAACAAATAATTCCCAGTAGCTATGCCACGAGACCCACATGCAAAGGATAAGAAAGCTCCAGTGCTTTTAGTATAAAAACTCCTCAGAGCACTATAAGAGCTGAATGGATCCAAGGGAAAATTGAAAATGAATCCAAGGGTTCAAGAAAGCCACACTCCACCTGGCACAGGAGACCTTATCAAGCAGGCAAGTGGACACACCAGTTACCTGAAGTACTGATACATAAGGACCTCAGAATAGTATAAGCATGAAGGAGGAAAGGGTCAGGCAGGGCTGATTTGAGAGCGAGCAGCCTACATCAAACACCCGCGAGCTCAGCCTGGCCACATGGCACCGGCTGATGTGCAGGTTCAGGTCATCCAATGCACTTTTAGCTCACTAGGTTGCGGGAACTGTGGCAAAAGCATTCAGTCAGCTTATGTAGTCCTTCACCTCTCCTTTTCTGCTCTCATTTCTCTTTCTTTTCCTGTCCTTTCCACTTTCATTTTCCTTATGAGTTTAGAAAGAACCGTTTCTATTATCTGTAAACAGACCAGCTGGCAGGTCATGCAGCCCTAGCTGTGACAAATACTACAAATGTGTGACAAATACATCCAGCATGTACTTGTCCTGTTTATCTTCCAGATGTCACTTCACCTACGTACAGCCACAATGAGAGGTGGGTTTTTGCTAAAATATCAAAAGTGCTTTACTAAAAGATAGAATTACCCACAAGGCTCTTCACTTCAAGAGACACTTCAAGACACTGCAGCACTGTAAACCTTTATCATTTTAGTTAATAGAAAAATCCATCAAATATTTTGTACTGTGAGAAGTATAGTTTCTGGGACAAGTCAGCATCACTAGAAAAAATAAGATAAGTACAAACACATACAATCATTAGAGTCAACATGCACGTGCATGCACGTGTTGTGTAACAAAATGTAGTGTCAGGCTTTAGTTTCCTAAAACTGCAAAGGCCCAATTTTATAGGTAGACATTGAGAAGATAAGCCCACACTAAATCAAAACTAATATTACCTGAGTACGTGCTTTCTCCAGGTGTTAGCAGCCATTTGATGTACTTCATCATAGAAATTTCATCAGAATACAAAAAAAAAGAATGAAAACCCCAAAATTATCTGTCTCGTGCTCTTTGGGAATTTATTTAGATGTTTTTGTTTTAAACCACTGTTCCTTTGTTCATAAGAAATGGGTGATCACAAAAGTAGCATTTGCTTTTAAAACACAGTAACATTATTGGATTTCATTTTGACATAAATGTTCTTGATGTCACAATCTGTAAAGCAACATTTTCAACAGGTCAATACAGTTTCCTAAGCCATATCCTTTCCTAAATATGCTTTTTCTTATTGTCATTTTTCCCCTCTGAAATGCATTTCATGCTGTAACACTTGTCAGCTTGAATCTACAGCCACATCTATTTTTCAAATCCAAGTTTGCAGATTCTAGCAAAGGATGCAGGCAAGAAGATGGTTTCTCTGCAGCAACTGCAAAAATATTATCTGCTGCTCACTTTTCACTATGAATTTCCACAAGGATTGCTTTCAGTAGTGAAATTTTGAAGAAAGGCATTGGATTTTTTTGTTTGTAAGCTGCTGTTTAGACCCTGCTTGTACCTCCCCTAGTACAATAAGAGTCCACCCTGAATGGTCTCTGGACGCTGCTCCACAGAAGGTATTTTAAATAGTCCTTGTAGACCTCCTTTTCTTAAATCTCTTAGCACTGATCTAAGTAAAGTACTTAAAATCTTCATATAAAGTGCCACTAAATCTCAATTCTCAAAAGTATTTCTCCAGCAGCAATATCCCAAGCTATAAAGTTTTGTATGTGCTGCAGCCACACATAAAGAAATGAGACTGGTGCAAAGGGGGACGCAAGGCCCAACCTGGAAAGTGCTTGTAGCTTACACACAGCACTGAAATGAGGTATAGACAGTGAAGTGAGATGAAACATACACTTCAGCATAGGTATCAATCCCACTGTAGGCTTGATCAGCTCAAAAAAAAAAAAAAATCTGAGAAAATTACAGTAAGCCTACTGGAGAACAGACGGATGTCCCCATCTCCCAAGGATTTTCTAGCTGAAGGCATGAACCAGCCCCATCACATCTCTAGAGAGGTGACTGTGGAGGGAACAACCTTCAGGTGCAGAAGGAGAAAGGGAATAACCTGTTGTCCAAATGCATTCTGGCCATGAGCAGAAGCAATGAGCTAGGATTTTGTCAAGAAACACTCACTTGGCAAGAGAGAAATTAGGAAACACTTTCTGACAGTAAGAAGAGCAAAATACTATTACAGATTGCCTGAAAAGCATACAAGATCTTTTTCTTCAAGCTTTAAAAGAACAGGCTAGCCATTGTCCATCAGAAATGCCAGAGGCGTCTTACCTTGAAAGAAGATGGAGCGGTGACCTCCTGAAATGCCTTCTAGTCCCCTGGAGAGTCAGAGAAAACATCTAGGGGAGACTGCAGCAGGTAAGCAAGCTCTTAGCTACCCCTTTGAGCCTGGGGTTTTCCCTTGGCAACACTTGCAAGCTCAGGTCTCCTGTTTGTGACATTTTCCCTTTCTCCACACCCCCATGATAGACAGCCTGGACCCATGGCATGCGGGCTCACAGCTCACGGCGCTGCATCATGCGACTGTGCAGTGTACGGCCCGGGCTACAGGGAGAGCAAAGGAGGGAGCTGAGTACACAAGTCCCACGCTTGTTGCACAAAGTCTGGTGGAGCTGGTCGGTAAAGAAATCTTCTGACCTGAGCTCACCACTGTGCCTGGCTGGCTAGGAAAAGTGAGTAATAATCATATCTGTTCACTGGACCCATCATGCACATAATGCTTTTAATATGCATTACTATATGTGGTTATAACTAAAAATTGCTGCTTATCATTTAATCCCCAACTGTCCTTAAACTCATGTGTCCCGGACAGAAGTTATTTCATCTTTTAAGTACTATCTACCGGCACTTTAGATACTAACTACCATTCAACACCACCATAGGAAATGTTTGTGTTGGTACATGTCAGCCTCAAGCAGGTTACATGCTGGCCTCCTGCAAGATGTGAAGGGAAGCTGTCATTCTCTAGCAAAACAGAAGTCCAGATGAGAGAGTCTGAACCCGTGCTTACGCACAGAGCAGCCTCCCTCAGTCCCTTGCTGCTCTCCTTGCTACTACCACTACTCCTTACTACTACTAGGGATTTTCTCTTTGCATTTCCCTGTTGAAACAAACCCAGTTACGAAGGCTGACTTTTTAACTCCAGGTTAATTCAAGCCGCTTTGAAGATACTTTGCAGCAATGAGCAAACACCTCCTGCCTCCCTGGCTGCTTTTAAAACAACCACTGAGAGCTGCCTTTGTCTTTCCCTGGCTGAGGATTTCCGCTTGCACTCTGTTTTTCTCCAGTGTATAATTCCCTTCTCCAGACTAACCTTTTTCAAACTGAACTTACTTGGGGGCATCTACCCAATTAGACATTTAAGTCAATTAGGCTGATTGACAGCAGGATTATGTCTAGCATATTCTTAATTGTGAATGCAAACACTCAGCTGGAATAAATACCTGCCTCATAAGGACTTGCTGAGGCTTAATCAGTTAATGTTTGTAAAGAGCTTTGAACACATGAAGCACTGTACAAGCACCAAGTGCTATTCTTGCTGTTCCTAGTAGCGGAGGCTTCAAAGTTGAACATGGCTAAGACAAGGTGGAAGGATTTCAGGGACAGAAGGTGACCCTGACCCAAGGCTGCTGGGGACCTGTCCTGGTTTCAGCTGGGATAGAGTTAATTGTCTTCCTAGTAGCTGGTACAGTGCTATGTTTTGGGTTCAGTGTGAGAAGAATGTTGATAACACACTGATGTCTTCAGTTGTTGCTCAGTAGTGTTTAGACTAACTCAAGGATTTTTCAACTTCTCATGCCCAGCCAGCAAGAAGGCTGGAGGGGCACAAGAAGTTGGGAGGGGACACAGCCAAGGGCTAACCCAAAGTGGCCAAAGGGGTATTCCATACCATGCGATGTCATGGCCAGCATATAAACTGGGGGAGTGGGGGTGGAAGGGATCCCTGCTCAGGAACTAACTGGGCATCGGTCAGCAGGTGGTAAGCAATTGCATTGTGCATCACTTGTATATTCCAATCCTTTTATTATTATTATTATTGTCAATTTATTACTGTTATTATTATCATTATTAGTTTCTTCCTTTCTGTTCTCTTAAACTGTTCTTAATTCAACCCACAAGTTTTTTTTTCCTATTGTCTCCCCCATCCCACTGGGTAAGGGGGGAGTGAGCGAGCGGCTGCATGGTGCTTAGTTGCTGCCTGGGGTTAAATCACGATAGGACCACAGCTGCAGGAGTGAGAGGACAGACCAACATCAGGTAGGACTTTGCTCTAACTAAACATCGCTGGTCTTTTGCACTCATGAAGCCTCCCTTGTTCCTCAGCAGGATGGCAGCAGCCCCCGACCTCCAGAGCTTCGCACCAGCCCTTTTCCTCCCACCAGAGCCAGCCGGGGATCAGCTCAGCTGGCAGGGCAGGAGTGAACCCCGGATCCCAGCTGTCCTGCACCCCCTGCTCCAACATTCCTCCCAGGAAGGAATTCAGGTTGCTGTGCTTTTATAGAAGGCCTATTGTAAAGCCATTCACAGAGGTGTCAAGGCACTAATGCCTGATAAATAAAGAGCTAAAGTTCATTAAGGCCTCTGAGGATCCCCAGAAGGATCACTGTTATTATTACTAGCTAACACAGAAGTAGGAAAGCTTCATGTTAACAAAAAACATCCACACACCTCAGCGATGCAAAGGATCTCTTTCCAAAGAAGCAAATCTAAAAATAAAGCGTCACCTTGAAAACCTAAATATCTGTGGTTATATGGGGTTAAATACAGATCCTGTTTTGTAAGTTGTATTTTTCACCTAAAAGGACTGCACCTGAAAACCAGTAAAATATCAAAGTATAATAGCTAATACACCAATGAAAATAAAGCATGCTTTTTTCAGCCAACACAGAACTGTCCTATTCAAAATTGCAAATGTGTATGCATATATGAACTGAAAAGCTTCTAGTCTGGGACTCACAAAATACAGTTTGGACTGGTAAAAAAAAAAATTCCCCGGAATCCAAACCATTGTAGCCTGCCAGTAAGAAGGCTTCCACTTAAAAAACAAGGCTGTCCCATCCTCACCCTTACTCTCAGTCCATTTGACACTGAAAACAAATTGAACAACAGCAAATCCGGGTTCCTTGATTTACCTTACCTGAATGAAGCTGCTGAATTCTTTGTCTGCTCTCTTCCCAGAATCCCTCGTACAGGATCTGTCCAAGAGTTCATCCAAAGTATCCTCCTGGCAAAGGCTGTTTAGTTGTTGGTACAATTCATAGCAGTCCATCACCAATTCATTAAAACAAAGATCTGATGACACTATTTTTGATAGCAGGTTTTGAATAATGTATTCTTTTTCCTGCTACATGGAAAAGTAGTAACACTGGCAGATAGCTCCAAGAACTAATGCTACAGAAGAGCCAGCACAGAACACAGCAGTTACATCGTGAAAATACACGTGCAGCCCCATGGAAGCCCCTAACCTGAAAAGCTTCAAGCAATAGTTATGTGCAACTAAGGGGCAAAAGTCGCCATCAGTGTACACCAGCTCAAATCCATTGAAACACACAGGAACACCCTCAGAAACACCAGCAGATCTTTTAATTTCAAAATATACATTTTGGAAGATGTTCATGAAGGAATCTTTGCTGATGGCAAGTACATAGGAGCTTCGTTTAATGTCACAGAAATCTGTTTGTTTTCCTTAAAAACTGGATTAACAACCAGCAGAAAATATTTTAAATGGAGGGTAAGATTTTCAAAGCTAATTACTGCAAAAGCCTAAATCATACCATTATTTCACAAAAAGTGATAGCCTAAACCCCTTGTTGGTGGCTTTTAAGATCCCACTTCAAAGCTTAAAATAAATAAATATTTCATCATAAAAGAAATACAGGATCATTTTCAGTGACCTTCACATTCAGTGGTCTGTTTTGGCAATTAGAGAACCGATTCATTTTCCTGGTCATCAAGGGTCTTACCTGCATATCTTTGTTCAAGTTTCCCTCATATTTCCTGCAACCTTTCCCCAGGTGAACTGTGTACATAAACACAGGTTTTAGAAGACACTAATTTTACAACCTTACCAGTTATTTGCCATTAATTTATGTGAGGCTTCATCTGTCAGGAGAGGTTTATTACTGTTACATTCGAGCATCCAGCTCTGACTGCTTATCCCTTCAACATTAACTGTGTGAGTTATGAAAGCTTTTAAAAAGAAACTTCCATAAAATTCTGGTGTGGCTGAATAATTGCTCAGAGTTATTTACATGATGGAGCAGTTCTGCTTTTATTTCTTTTAAGGGATTCTCCTCCTGTCCCATTGCTAGGGAATTACAATCCAGGTGGGATAAAGCTAGCACAGAAATAACTGGGGAACCATCACAGGAATGTTACACCCTGGCAAGGGAAAAGACTTTTTTCTTTTTTAATTTCACTCATACAGCTTTGTTAGATTTGTCCACAGCATTTTGGAAACAGTTAAGTTTTTCTTCAGCTTTTCGTCCTCTTGGTTTTTTCCCCCACTTTTTTCTTTTGTATTTTTTTTTCTTTCAAATGGTGAGGGGCTATTTTACATGGTGTCTGTCTCTCTTTGTTTAAGGTACACAGAAATAATACCCTATCAGGACACGTGCTGACCTTTAGCCAAATAGCCAACATACTCGCATTTTTAAGGACACAACTTCCATTTGAAATACTGGTTGATAATACCTCTTTCACCTATCAGTCACCACGTGACTATTATTTTGGCCAGTATGTTTCCAGCCAAGCTGAAATGCATAAAATGTATTCAATTGCGGTGGGTTGACCCTGGCTGGGTGCCAGGTGCCCACCAAAGCCGCTCTATCACTCCCCTTCCTCAGCTGGATGGGAGGAGAAAATATAACAAAAGGCTTGTGGGTCAAGATAAGGACAGTTTAATAAAGTGAAAGCAAAGGTCACGCATGAAAGCAAAGCAAAACAAATGATGTTATTCTCTACTTCCCATCAGCAGGCGATGTCTAGCCACTTCCTGGGAAGCAGGGCTTCAGTACGCGTAGTGGTTGCTCTGGAAGACAAAAATGCCCCCCTTCTGTCTCCCTTTACTTAGCTTTTATAGCTGAGCTGACGTCACATGGTATGGAATATCTGTTTGGTTAGTTTAGGTCAGCTGTCCTGGCTGTGTCCCCTCCCAAGACTTGCCCACCCCCAGCCTGCCATTGAGGGGGGCAAAACTGTTGGAGAGACAGCCTTGATGCTGTGCCAGCACTGCTCAGCAGTAGCCAAAACACTGGTGTGTTACCCACACCTTTCTAGCTACCAATGCAGAGCACAGCACTGTGAGGGGGGCTGCTATGGGGAGAATTAACTCCATCTCAGCCAGACCCATTTAGTTCCATCCTTACACTAAGCACATAGGTTTCTTCTGAGCCTGTCAAATAATAAGTTTATATGCTGAAGCATTACAATGTCATTAAAACTGTCAATATTGCAAGCTGGGTAGTTGCAATTGCTTTGGATCACAAAATTGCATTCTTTTTGAAAATCCAGCAATAAGGTTTGCTTGACAACTTACCATAGCAGTTAACGATCATACACTTCCATTTTCTAGAAAACTTGTCTTCATTGCTGAAATCCTTGACAAGTAAACATTATCTAAAATGTTTTACACTGAAATTCTTCATGAGAAATTATGCCTTCTTACAATAAAATGGTTGTCACTGAAATCGAGAAAGCCTTACCAACTAACACAGCAACGACGATGCAGGAATAACCTTTTGTTTATGATGCATCACATTTTCCCAGTGATTAGAAGGAGCACCCCTTACTCAGTCCTGCACTCCCTATGCAATATAGCAATTTCAGACACTTTTGGAAGTTGACTGTTGTAGCACCTACTTATCTCTAACAATGTACTGCATGGCTCAGTGTTCTTGCTAGGTCAAATATTCTTATTGCTTGAATTGCTGAAACACTTACTACAGGAATAATCCTGCATTTCTCTAAATCTTTAGATGGTTCCAGCTCTTCATTTCATTTTCTGAATTCAGAAAACAAAATATATTTCCAGAGACAGTTTAAGGTTATTAGCTTTACTTTTTTGGTTTTCCAATTGCTACATTATCAAAACAGCTCTAAGTTCAAAAGATAAAATTCTGCAGGAATACATCATCTGTTTGTAACTCAAGGCAACAGAATTAATCAGCAAATTGGATGATACAAGGGGTCATCTCTTCTTTTCCAAAGAAATCGCATGTAGCAGTGACAACTTTAATGGCCCAGTTTTTTAAAAAATATTGCTGGACTCTGACTTTAACTACTAGTGACACATGAAACACAGCTGAATCCTACTCCTAACAGCAAATCATTAAATCAGATTTAATTAGCGGCCTATACATACCATGTAAACACAGTGCAAAAACATTTGTGTGATTATCATAACTCAGTCATTTCTAACAGTCTACAGTTATTCTAAGAGTAGTGAGGAGGTTGCCGCCTCTTTAAGTACCAATATGTAATAAATGAGAGCCTGTACTAATTCTCACTGGTAGCCACTTTATCACACATGCTGACATCCAGAAAACATTTTTTTATTTCTACTGCTTCAGCTGATATTGCAGGCCTGCAGGAAAATACCTTTTTTTAATAACAAAATGAAAATATACACAAGCTACTAAGAAACTGTGTTCTTTGAAAAAGCCACTTTTGCAATCAATTCTTTCAACTAGGATGCCTGTTTCCACAAATAATGCAAATCTTTTTCTAAACAAACTTGAATTTTACAGAATAAGAATTAATGATGGGAGAATTCAGTTCTGTGTGCATTAAGCTTCAATGAAGCTAGCTCTGCTTGTCATGATTGCTCTAACATCATAGCAGATGTGATTAATGCAGAACAGGGACAAAAATGGTGTTAGAATGAATCTCAGTTCCAGTTTTGCAAAGAATTGTATTGGTTTTGATGGGATGACATGCAGCAGCAAAGAAAAACACATCTGTAAGTATTCAAAGGACTGCAGCACTAGAATGGGTCCTTCTAAGTGTAAATGAAAGTACACGCAATACTTATTGAAACTGCAAACCTTTCAAAACAAGCATTTCCCAAATAGATGAATTATCAGAAGAAAAGAAAAAAAAAAATCTCAAAATACTTGGCTATGCAATTGTTTCCCAATTTATTGGAAAAAATATTGAAGTATAACATCCACTAAATACTTTGCCTTTATTGGGGTGGGGAGGAACAACCACTTTTCTGCTGAAGTCTATAACATTTTAATTTAGAAAATGATATCTTCAGCCTAGTTGCAAATAAATCATATTGTAGAACAAACAGAGCCAATATACACTGTCAGCCCAGTTAAAGTGCCCATATTCCCTTCAGGAGCAAGAATGTCAACAGTAAAGATTTGTACTGGTAGACTCAGAGAGGACAGAAAAATGCATGACTAGAAACATAACAAACATTTTCCATATGTTGCTTAATTTAAAGAGAACTCTAGGCGACAGAAGAAATGGTAGGAGAAAGACTTCAGACTGATAACTCACTTGTCTTTGGGAAGATCAGTTCATAAGCACAGCAAATTTAGTATACTCTCAAGCAGACTGAATACCACCCTAAATCTGGATATTTGCAGAACAGCAAGCAGTCAGCTCTGGAAATTTCACTTTCACAATAGGACCATAACACAAAAAGGCCCAAGCTCAGAGGGTAACATCCCACTATCCCTCTTTCACCCTACAGTCAAAAAAATTGCAGTAACAGAGATATGGAATGCCCACCTATAATGCCAGTCAGAATAGAGATGGCAGATTTAATGGGGTTTGAGTTCAGCTATTCCACAGAGTAGCTAAACAATCTTAGATGAAGAAGAAGGATCCCTGAATAAAAGAAGTTAAAGTGTCTGTGTCTCAGAGGAAACAGAGTCTCTGCTGTACTGCCAAGTTTCAATCACAAGCCTCTTGGGGACACATTTTTAGATATTAGGTGACTAACAATACCAGCAAGGACCAAATTCCCATTGTTCATTTTAAGGCAGTTATGCACTATGCAGTGTGAAACGCTAGTATCTCTTGCACACTTTCAGATGCCTAAATACTTTCAAAAATTTTTGCTCATTTCCTGCAGTGGCTCCATTCCTATTTCCCATTTCTAAGGCCAGAATTTCCTGAAGAAAAACATATTAATTTGTGAAGATTTCGCCGTCTTTCAGTAATGGGAGTCATCCAAGAGAAGAGAGGTAGATGACAGTAGGTAGATGACTGGTAATATAAAATAGGTAGGTGAGGTCTACGATCAACGAAATGTAATAGCATACATGAAAGTGAAGAAGTTGACCTTGGTGGACAAATGGAGGGGGACATCCAGGGACCACTTTATCTTTAGACAGCGGAAAGTCTACCACTGGAGGGAGCTACTACGTCATTTGTCAGTCCACAGGCAGTCACTAAAAGCCTGGACTTAATGTTCAGAAATTCCTAACACAGCCAAGGAAAGTTTATGATGCACAAAGCTAGTAACACTGCCTTTCAGGGATGCTCAAAATGCTTCATAGGACTTTTTGGCTGATCTCTGGGGGTAGCACATCCTCATGTAGACCCCAGCTATCCTGCAGTGACCATCTTTGTCACTACTGTAGTTGAAAGTTTTGACTATGCTTTAAAGTGCTGACCCAGTAATAAAAATAATAATAATAATAATAAAGCAACTCTATGAGGCATGTGTGTCACTAGGAAATGAAATACTGATGACCCAATTCTATATGTTTGGATCTTGGTGCCTCAAAAGTCTGAGAAGTCTTACAGTTAGGGCATGAAAATATGAGTGTGCTTAAAAACTGCAACCAACTAGAGACTAGCCAAGCCTATGGGTAAAGATGACAGAGAGTCAAGGTCTCTGGTTTCTAAATTGAGAAAAATTTTGGAATGTCAATACCAGGTATGAAATAAACCTGGAATAACTAGAGCTCAGTCAGGATCTCTGGTTGTGAGATAGGAAATCAACCAACACTTAAGAGGCATGAAAGGATTCCTACTCAGCTGATTTGCAAAAGCTTGCAGGAAACAAACAGGTTCTTCCCTTCTGTTGCCTTAGACTTAGCAAATCCTCTGTAAGTGGATCTTTTCTATTGAGGTCTGCAATATGAATTAGCTTTTGGGGGTTTGTTTGTTTTTCTGGGTGGTATATTCTGACTTTCTTCATTGTTAGTACCTAAGGAGCTAGGGACACTAACTTGTTTTACTTTCAGTGGAGTATAAGGCCATATGAGACTCTAAATCACAAAGATTTAATGAAGGGCAAGGAGGGATATTTCTTCTTCCTAAGGAATCAGCAAGAACTTGGTCTCTGTGAGACTTTAATCTTCCCCAGCTTTGAGCTTCCTCAGACTTCCTGTAGACAACAGAACCAATCAAAAAATGCAAGCGTAAGGGGAAGATGACTGTAGAACCCAAGGAGACAGTAATCTTTAGAAAAATCTCAGAAAAGGAAGTAAGAACAGCAAGAATTCTCATCCCTAGAGTGTGAATTTTGTTCATGTATCAGAAACTATCTTACAGAGCGTAAAGATCAGGTCTGTGTTGGAATGTCATACAGTGGGAAGAGAAAAGCTTGAGAAAAGGCAGTAGGAGATGAGGGGACACTGGAGATCTTTGAGACCAATAAGGGATATTCACCTTTTTTTCATGTGAGTCCTCTCTAATCTTACAAACTTTCAACATCAGCAGGCAATGCTTGAAGCTGAGCTCTCCAAAATTGTATGTGTTCTCACTGCTTCAAGCAACTTAAACCATAATGACTGGGGACCTAGACTCCTTAGAACAGCGCAGAGGTAGAGCAAGAACTCTGCAAGCAATGGAAGAAAAGGAATATCTAAGTAGGAGAAAAAGAAAAAGGCAAAAACCCTGAGAAGAACCTGGAAGCTTTTTCAGCCTCCAACTTGAAGAAGGAGGGCCTAATGCCAAATGTCTATTAGCAACACCAACAAACCAGTCCCTCAGCACTGCCACAGCATGGTCTGTACTTACAGATGCAATGTGGTGACAGTACACAGCACAGTCCATATTTAGTCTGTCTGGGACCCAGAGAATGTGAGAGAAAAACAAAATCTTTGAAAAAATACTTATATATTCATTATAAGCAAATTCTCTATCTTCTGCACTATGAATGAGGCTGTAGACAGGTTCTTAAAGGTGAAAAAGGCAACTCATAACAATCTCCAAACTGTTCAGATTCACTGCTGATAAAATATTCTTTTTGTCACTTCAAACTTTATTCCTAAATGACTATATTAAAAATAAGATAATTACAAAATATTATATTGCAAGTCAGAAGCTATTTTTCCTCAGTTTCCTATCCAAAATAGACTTAAATTAACAGAGGAGAAGTTATTACTAGTACTCAAAGACCACGCAATGCTTTTAGAATATTAGGTTACACATAGCCTTAACTCAGGAAAGCACTTAAATCCATTCTTGTTTTCAGGAAAAAGGGAAAGTCTTCCTGACTCAGGGCCTCTAAAGGAGAGGTGTGACATATCATATAGATACTGCTTGGGCATACAGTAAAGATTTGACTGGTTTGTTTCACAAATTCTTGAACTCCACAACAAGTCTTATTCCAATATGAATTAAAAATAAGCCAGTTCAATTGAAAGTGCAATTCTTCTTTAAGAGCCAAGTTGTCTCTACTTTCATCCATCATTTTTGCAGCAAAACAGTCACAAGTTGAAACAGAAACATGATGACAGTAGCCCACGCATTTTGGTAATTCAGAAAGTTCACACAAAATATTAGCACTCACCAAAAATAACATTCTGGTTCGTATAGTTATGAAAATGTTCTACTGATTCTGAAATGTTTCTGACTTTTCTCATTATGAAATACATAGGCAGAGCAGCAGCTCTGCAACTGTAAAATACCCTCATTCATTTCTACAAGCTATGAATTCAATGCTAATACCACTGATATTTTAACATCGATATTATTTGCTAGTGCATGGAACTTGTGGACAAAGCATTATAAAACAGACAACTCAAGTGCTTTTTGGATTTGATTAGTTATCCAAAAATTCTGAGATTCAAAAGCTGTTCTAGGTCATGGCCCTTCTCAGGACTGTATTTCCCCCCCCCCAGGATTTCTTTAAAAATGCATCCAATCAAATTAGAAAAAACATATGCAATGAAGAATCTGACACTTCCCCTGGGAGACTTTTCCATAGCCAACAAGTTGATGTTTTTCCCCAAGTTGAATTTTAATGTAATTTCATTGCATTGCCCATTCTCATGGAAGCAAAGAGAAAGAGTCCCCAGAGAAGGCAACAGGGGGGAAAAAAAAAAAAAAAAAACAAAACCAAACAACCAAACAATTGCTAAACTACACTGAAAAAGTGTATAAAAGCAATTCAGCTGTGAAGTGTATTGATGAAAGGGGAACCATGAAGGTAAGGGTTAACTTAAGTCACAAAAGCAGATTCCCAGCTTTCTCTTCTCCATCAGCACAGAAGAGCCACAGATGCATGAGGATGTCTCCTAAGAAAAAAATAAGTATGAAAAAACACTTGGGTTATCATTCCATAAATACACCTTTGGGAAAAGAACCAAAGTTCCCTTAGAATTGCTTGACTTCCTACTTCCCAGGGTAGGAAGAAAAAGCACTTTGAAAGCTGTTATTACAGTCTTGAAAAGGTATCAGCCATGTTATCTTCCTACTTCTTCTCATAAACAAAACTACCATACTAGACAGCACTACCATAGTTTTCACAGAAACATTGTACAGTCTATTGCTCTGTCCATGAGAATATCCAATGAAAGATGTTGCCAAGTGAGATATCATAAAATATCCGATTTAGTCTATAAAGATTTTTCTTCCCTCACAACTTAATAAATAGTATCTTGCTGCTTATTTAACATATCCTACAGCTAAAGAATATAATTACTTTTTTTTAAATTCCTTCACCTTCTCTATTGCTAGCAAGAGTTGGTGAAAAGACAGTTTAGAGAATTAGTGCAGGATGTGTATGCAGACAGCTATTTTGAAAACATTATAAACACAAAACTCCTGGAAGTTATCATACAAAGAGAGACAAAAGAAAACATTTCACAGTCATCGGTAGTGTCAGCCACAGAAGCAAATATTTGTCATCTAAAAGAGATACATAATGTAAAAGCCCAAATCAGTATTAAAAAAAAAATAATAGATACCCTCCAGGAAATATCTAGTCCCCACTGCTGTCAACAGAGAGACTCAAGTAACATCAGAGGGAAGTAGATGCAAATTTGATCTCTGTCCTTCAGAATCTCAGAATCAAAAAAAAAAAAAAAGCATAGCAATGGCCAGCAACAACTATACACTAAAGGCCCAATTAATTTAGAAAAGAAAACATAAATAATTTGTTAATCAATAAAAAGAAAACTAAAAGAGCTTAAAGACATTTCACGTGTCCTCATCCACAACTTCCTTCCGGCGCTGGGACCGGAAATGACGCTCGATGTTTATTGTCACTTCTCTCTGCAAATTTCTGCTGTTAGTTTTTCCAGCTGTTCTGATCCAAGGGTGCTGAAGCACTTGTCGTGCTGTGTAGCGTTTCTGGGGATCCACTATCAACAGCCTGGTTATGAGGTCTTTTGCTGCTATTATGAAAGAAAGAAAAGGAGGGAGGGGAGAAGAACAGTGACGTAATGAAGCTGACAGTTACACCTATACAAAAAGTCTTTTTTATTCTGTCTTATTAATTTTACCATAATGACTTTTGTGACTATCCCCAGGAGATACTCTAACAACTGAATTTAGAACTAGTGACAGAAGACGTTAAATCTCCAGCATATCTTTTACTGATATCATTCTCCCCTTCAGAAAGAGAGGAGAAGGTGAAGGGAATTTAATCTTGAAAGCATGCTGAAGGCATCAGGCTAGGTGTTCAGATTCACAGGAGTTCACATTGGGTATCTCATCCCTCAAGGAGCATAAAAGTCGTAGAATGCTGTTGAGCATTTTCTTTAAAAAGATTGTATAGGAAGAGAGGGGTTTTCCGGTTTCCGATTTTGAAGAGTACACAAAAGACACTGTACTAGCCTATAAGAAGGAAAAAACTACTACATGCAGACCCCATTGATCTCAATAGAAAAATCCACACTGCGTTCTGCAGAGCAAGGATTTCATTCTCAGCTTTTAGGATTTTTGCATACAAGTTTACAATCTAACATAAACCTGGAGATTATTTTGATACCTTTTTCTACAGAGACAATTCATAAAAGCAAGGTGAAGAAAACCTTGCTCTTGCCTCAGAATGGGAGCAATCAATTAAATCAATCAGACCTACTATTCAGATTCACAGCCATTGATACTACCAGAGGACTAAATTCAGATTTAAAGCAAACACAGAATCACACAAAAGAGGCCTGTAAGACACCCCCAAGCTCATTGAGCTCACTGCCCTGAACAAAAGGGCATTCTTCCCACTCCAGAAAGAAGTCTGTCACTTCTCAGATCTGCTATACATGCTGAATCTTACCTGCAGAAATATTGTCCCAGTATGGGGAAAGGAACTCATAGTGACCAAGCTGTATGATCTGAAACAGCTCTTCCTGATCACGTTCCTGACTGCGAAAAGGGGGAAAACCGCAGAGCAGAATGTAAAGGATCACTCCAGCTGCCCACATATCTACTTCGAGCCCATAGCCTAAGGAAGAAAAGACAACCCAAAAGTCCTGTTTTAGAAAGAAAACTCACAACTGGTAAAGAACTGTTTCTTTTTCATTCTATTTTCCAAGAGACACACAAGCTCTACTCAGTTTCTCAAAAAGATGAGGTCAGCAGAAGAATAAGTGGCTGGTACACCATGCTTACAAGCTGAGCTGCTCTGCCTGTTAATAACTACAGCTCTCACAAAGTGCCTCTCTTCTTCAACACGTTTCACAAACACTGTCTCACAAGGCCAGTGTCAACTGGAGATTAATTGAGAAAACAGCATATATTTCTAAAATAGTTCTCCTCAGATTCTCTTTGAAAAAGCACTAAGAGTGCCAAGTTTCCATTGAAATTGGATATAACTGGAGATGTGCAACCCAGCTCCACAGAACAAAAACCATAAATACCTTTCCTTGAGTCATCAACAAAACCGACTCCTTTCCAGGTCTGAATCTTTTTGGATATGATATTTCCAAAATTTCATCTGATGCAAAACATGTTTTGGCTTCTTACATAAGTTTAACATATATGTTCACGTTTTTGCATCATTAGGGGCCTTGGAAAGTTTTTTTGGTTACAGTCATGAAATGGGGCTGACTAGCCTCAGGTTGCAACATGAGCTTTTGTTCACTTCCCCACTTCAGCAATTACCATCTATGATAATTTATGGCTTATCTGCTTGGAAATCAGTGTTATATTACCATAGACATTAATAATGCAAACATGACTGATGTCATGCTTGTGTTTGTCAAAAGCTAAAAGGTTTCCTTTCCTTTCACAGATTACACTGCTAGCCAACCTCCTACCCTGTAAAGACATATCAGTAGGCTTAAACATTCTGGAATATATCCATGATTAGAAAGTGCAGAGGAATCATATGATTTACAACAAATTACATATATATGCACTCACCCTTCTCAGCAAGTATTTCGGGGGCAACATACGTTGGTGTTCCACACACAGTAAATATGGGTTTTGTAACTTGCTTTGCAAGGCCAAAATCTGCTAGTTTCAGTGTAGTAGACTTATCTGCATTATGCTGAACCTACACACAACAAAAAATACATATATTTAGTCCAGATGCATTTTAAGACAGCAAAAGATAAAGGAAGTAGTTAATAATAAACCGGAAGATGTTCTAATAATAGCACCTTCAAGTAAAGCAACATGAAATGGAAACAGTATTTTGATAAACAGTATTCAGAAAGTGGTTTTTTTCCCCCCATATACTAAGAGGGTGCATATATTTAAGAGGGCAAGCAATAATGGAAGAAAAAAACCCCTTTGCTCTACTAACTCTGTTACACTGTAATTTCCAAAAATGAAAAGGAGGAAGACAAAAAAAATAACCACGAGTCAATTACATGTTATTATTTCCTCTTGGGAAAGTAAATTCTTCTTTTCCCCTGGGAAAGCAAAGAAGAATGCTGTGGGTGTCTTTACACTTAGACATGATATTCCCAGGTAAACTACTGACTTTACAGTGTCACTTGAAAAGCATATCGCCATCATACCAGTCTAACAAAAAAGAAAAAATCCAAAACAAACAAAAGCTTTACTTTCTTTACAAATTACTCTGCTACTCTACCTGCTGCCCTGAAAATAAATAAGTCACAATCATCACATAATAAGAGTTGGAGAAATGGATCCGTGCACAACGTCCTCCTAAACCGGTCTTTTCAGCAGTTCCCATCTCCTACATCCACCTGGAAAGTAATCAAAACACTTCTCCCCATTCTAATTTTGTACGCATGGGTCTTTAGCATTAATCTGTAATACAGTTAATGAAACATTATTTTCGGAAACAAAATACATCAATGACAGAGAGAGTGGGATCAAGTGCACCCTCAGCAAGTTTGCAGATGACACCAAGCTGAGTGGTGCGGTCAACACACCTGAGGGATGGGATGCCATCCAGAGGGACCTGGACAAGCTTAAGAAGTGGGCCCATGTGAACCTCATGAGGTTCAACAAGGCCAAGTGCAAGGTCCTGCACATGGGCTGGGGCAACCCCTGGTATCAATACAGGCTGGGGGATGAAGGGATTGACAGCAGCCCTGCACAGAAGGACTTGGGGGTGTTGGTTGACAAGAAGCTCAACATGAGCCAGCAATACGTGTTTGGAGCCCAGAAAGCCAGCCATATCCTGAGCTGCATCAAAAGTATCATGGCCAGGAGGTCGAGGGAGGTGATTCTCCCCCTCTACTGCACTCTCATGAGACCCCACCTGCAGTACTGCGTTCAGCTCTGGGGTCCCCAGCATTGGAAAGACATGGAACTGTTGGAGCGGGTCCAGAGGAGAGCCACAAAGATGATCAGAGGGCTGGAACACCTCTGTTGTGAAGACAGGCTGAGAGAGTTGGGGTTATTCAGGCTGGAGAAGAGAAGGCTCCGGGGAGACCTTATTGTGACTTTTCAATACTCAAAGGGGGCTTATAAGAAAGACAGGGACAGGATTTTTAGTAGGGCCTGTAGCAATAAGACAAGGGGCAATGGTTTTAAACTAAAGGAGGGTAGATTCAGACTAGATAGAAGGAAGAATTTTTTTATGATGAGGGTGGTGAGGCACTGGAACAGGTTGCCCAGAGAGGTTGTGAATGCCCCATCCTCAGAAACGTTCAAGGTCAGGTTGGACTGGGCTCTGAGCAACCTGATCTAATTAAATGTCCCTGCTCATTGCAGGGGGGGGTTGGACTAGATGACCTTTAAAGGTCCCTTCCAACCCAAACTATTCTATGATTCTTTATTCAAAGGCCAAGTCATGAAGAATGTAGCAGTGTAATTAAACACATCAGTATTCTTAATACTGGTGACTGATATTCAAATATTCTTTAAGAGGTAAAAAATGTCATGAATTTGCTTTAAATGAAAAGTGGTCTGTCTCTGAAACTATGGGGAACAGTTCAGCAGCTAAAATGTCTACAAGGAAGCCAAGGAAATCTGGACTCCAGCTTTGAATAGACAAATTGGAATATAATGCAACAGGTATACTCCATATTTTAACGCCTCATACTTTGCCATCAGACAGTACTTGAGAAAGTAAAAAATTAAAGACAGTTTCTTTTATAAGACAACTAAGGGCACAGATGGGACAAAATTTGCTCTCCTACAGTGCAGCCGAGTAATCCCCTTTCACCATCGTTACAGAAACTGTAAGCATTTATCCAATTTTCATTAAGCAAAAAGTTTTGGGTTTTTTCCCTTTTTTTTGTTTTGTAGAAAAAGTGTTACATTACAAAATAAAACATTATAATTTACTAATCCCCTTTTATCATCTTTATAGAAAATATAAGCACTCTAGTTTTGATTAAGCAAAACATTTTGGGTTTTTTTCTAAAAAAAAAATGTATATATATATTTTTCAGTATGAAACTGAAAATAAAGTTTACTACAACCATGCAGTCAAAACTTCTGCAGGAGAAACCTAAAAGGCCATAACCATTTTCTCTATTACATTAGTCAACTTCATGATGATTTTTGCCATGATGCACTGTGGACACAACAGCTGACAAAAATGAAAAATAAATTAGAGGTAACAGTTACTTTCTAGAGCAGCATCTATCCACAGGATGTATATTCTAACAACAGGGGTAACAGTGGTAGAATGCTAAAAAACTTCACAATTTAAATACTCAATTTTATATATATTATGAAAATATGAGCATGAATATATTGCCCTATTGTATAAATAACACTTTTAAAATTATATAAGAAAACTAGGTCATGTGGAATTTCAACTAATAGCCTGCATGCTACTGGACTAAGACAATACTGAAATGTTTGTATAAATTTTTAGAAACCAGCAGGGGAGTGGGGAGAGTGGAGAACACACTGGTCTTAATCCCAATCCCAAAATCAGCAGGAAATGTCTTGCTTTCTAAAATACACTGTTGTACTTTTTCTTTTCTTGGGATGCCAGATTCCTAATCTCTCATCACAGCACAAGGTGGCAACACCACGCCATCTGCTCTTCCAGGACAAAACCACTGAGCTTTCATTTTACTTAAGAACCAAACAGGTAGGAACAGCATGCACCATGGGTATATTTTCACAGCTTTGTGACAATCATTTCAAAGACAGCATGTAACCTGTCAGTACACCTGAAAACCTTAGCCCAGAACTCCTCAGCATCTTCACTAACACTATGCTCAGATCAGCTTAAAGTCAGCTCGGGCAGAGTGAGCATTCCCTTCATCTCCAGCTTTGTACTCTCCAGTTTACATTTCCATCACCTGGCATCACTTTGAGCACGCAAATGTTCTTCACTGTAGAAACAAAAGCTTCTGAGGTTGCTTTTACTCCTTCCTGAGGCCAGACTACTTACTCATAGCAGTATCACAGAAATGTACAACCTGCTCAAGAGAAATCTAGCCTCTGACATCTACAGTATGTGCTCTATGAAATGGTGAGAACAAAGCAAAAATGGTAACATTAAACGAACACACTAGCCTTACTGTGATACCTAAAAGACAGCTATTACTGTTTCTGCATTCAAGACTACAAAGAATGGTTTCAAATGTCCATTTAAAAGTGTTGCCTTGTCTCACCTGCCTATAGAGTTAATTGAGATAAGGAAGACCAGTATTCAGTAAGCTTTCTATAGACAACCAGTTTAGGCCATACAACTACTTTTGTCCTTCAACTGCAAGGGAAGCCAGTATCTGGCAGTCTCAGATCAAAGGCAGTCAGAATTGTTCACTACTGTCTCAAATACAGACACCATAGCATAATATTAGAATATTGTCTGAGCATTTCTAGCTATCCCAGCCACACATCCAGAAGATTATAATACATTAATACAAAGCCAAGTTCATCTTCAAAGAAGGGATGAACTAATCTTTTCCTTTTCTCCTCTCTGTTGATGACTCCCAGTACTTCATAGTCTTGTATGTTTTCACACCTACCTTGTGAAATCCATCAGGGTGTTTAAGATGATGATTTCTAGCATTAACATTTCCCTGTATGCACATACATATGGTAGCACAGATTCTTCTTATAGACGTCATGAAAGCAAGCTAGCCCATGGGATGTTTTGTATATTAGAAATAGAGCTAAAGAAAAAGTACTGCCTACATGTTTTGAGTTTCAGGCATCCCTTGCTGCTAGCTAGAAGAATGTCTATGAAAAATCTTACAGAAGATTCCCTACGTATGTTTATCGTACCGAAAGCTCTTGACAGGTAACTGGTTAAACAGGCTTCTAACTCAGAAACCTCTGACAGCACTTTGTGTATATGCAAATAGTGTCACAAAAGCAAAGTTAAAGGACAGAAAGGCTATACTTCAAGTTCTCATACATACATGAAAACTTGAGAGAAGAAGGAAGGGGGGGTGGGGAGGGAAAAACCTCAAACACATAAAAAGCTGTAACACTGTGTCCTGGTTTCGGCTGGGACAGAGTTAATTGTCTTCCTAGTAGCTGGTGTAATGCTATGTTTTGGGTTCAGTATGAGAATAATGTTAACACACTGATGTTTTCCATTGTTGCTAAAGGAATGTTTAAACTAAGTCAAGGACTTTTCAGCTTCTCATGCCCAGCCAGCAAGAAGGCTGGAGGGGCACAAGAAGTTGGGAGGGGACACAGCCAGGGCAGCTGACCCAAACTGGCCAAAGGGATATTCCATACCACGTGACATCATGCCCAGTATATAAACTGGGGGCGAGTTGGCCAGGGAAGGATGTATCACTGCTCAGGAACTGGGCATCAGTCAGCAAGTGGTAAGCAATTGCATTGTGCATCACTTGTTTTGTATATTCCAATCCTTTTATTATTATTATTCTTGTCATTTTATTACTGTTATTATCATTATTAGTTTCTTCCTTTCTGTTCTCTTAAACTGTTCTTATCTCAACCTACGAGTTTTACTTTTTTTTTTCCCCCGATTCTCTCCACCATCCCACTGGGTGGGAAGAGTGAGTGAGCAGCTGCATGGTGCTTAGTTACCAGCTGGGGTTAAACCATGACACATGCTGATATTATTAATGAAGCTGAGTGCTAAACAACTACCACATTAGTATGTTTGGGAAGCATACAAGGAGATGAGTATACAATCACAAATACAACCCTCCCCCTTTCCCCAGAAGGGGGCAAGGAGGTGACTTTGTATCTTTTACAGCTGTAACTTGGAAAAAACACTACTACACTTTGAAATTAATTTTTCACTCACAAGTCAAGAAATGCCAACACCTGTAGAATTAAACAGTCCCTTAGCTAAAAACCTTGCCAGCAAATTCTGGTCCTCCATGTAGCATCAAAGAAGCGACTGGCTTCTTTTCTGGGACCAAACATACCACATTGCTCATCCTTGGTAGCAAAAGTATTCTTGCTGAACACCTAGTCCTAAATGAGGTGATTCTGTTACCAGATGGGAGGGAATCGGAGCAGTTGTCTTCACACCAGCTGTCAAACAGATTTTGTTTCTGTAGCGCAAGTTACCACCCTTCTGCCTCAGAGCTATGCTGCAAGGAGCCTGATCACTGTGGGCAGACACAGCAGTGAAAGAGAGGCGGAAAACAAAAAAGAATGGTGGTGGACTGTTACAGAAGTTTATAACCAGAGGACAGTTCCATAAGAGAAACAGTAGTGCAGTGAACTAATAATTAAACCAGGTTTCCAACTCTCTCCTGTGCCAGTAATTTTACAATTCACTAGACATGAAAGTGTATTTCCACCTTTTCCTCTGCAGGGACAGAAACAGTTTTCCTTCTTTCCCCAGCTGCTTATTTTTGTGAAATTTATGGAAATTTTTTTTTCCCAGTTTGCTGCTTCTCTGTCAACTCTGATGGAAATTAGCCAGGACATCAAAAGTCATTAGGATCAGGGTTAGATTCTCACACAAAGCACATTTACAGTAGACAAACACATTTCCTTAGTAAAACAGACCAAGGATCTTTTCTCTTCCATTTCCCGTTTGCTGGAAAGGGTTAGGGAAAAACTGTTGACAAGAAAATACAAAGGACAAGAAGAAAACCCCAAAGTAGGACAAAGAAGCCAACAGCCTAAAAGTACATACCTATTTCTGTCCTCCATATACAAATAAAGTCTAGGAAGACTAATTCAGACTTAAACATCTGCAGTGTAGGAATCTGAAGAGAAGCAAGAGGTACCCCAGAACCATGGACATCCCCTGAAGGAAGCCAGCACTTCCAGAACTGTGTTTCCTCTCCAGAAGGCTGCCCCCAGTCCCTGAACCACAAACAGCGGAGGAACCCGTGAAATTTGCTTCAGTACTGTTTGTTATTGTTCAGCACTGGCTGACGTTAGGATTAGTGACAGCTCTCCTTCCTACTCCACCGCTACTGCCCTAGTCACTCTGAGGAGTCAGAGGCAACACATTAAAAAGTCAGAAAAGCCAGAATCTTGGTCAAATGCCCTGTATTTATAGGGATGCATATTAAATAGCACGTGAGCTATCCAACACTATCAAGAGCTTATAAACTCATTCGGCTTGTTGAACGGACTAACTTTTCAAAAGGTTGCTTTATATAAATGATATCTAATACAGGTGTTCACAGCCAATTAGCAGCAAGGTGAAACTGGAACAGGTACAATTTTCTTTCCCATAGTGTTTGGGTAACACTGTTCTCATACAACAAAATACCTGCAGGCTGGGGACCAGTCTGTCCTTGAAAAATATTTTCTGTCAGAATGGGCAACATGATTATTTCAGTGCTACACAACTTTGCCACTGCCCAGGAATCTCTGTTTTGCAATGCTGTGAACTAAACGTGAAAAAAAACAGAATGGACCCGTATCTTGCCTCTTTTTGCTTACCTGCATTGCTGCGATGATTACATATTATAGAAGGAAATGAAACATCTGGTCTCAGGTGTTTCACATGCCCTAGCTGATTTTCAACAAATAGGAAGGAGCAGCGCCTGGTTCATAATGGAAAATCAGCTTCTGGAAAAAGCCCTGCAGTTCTAAGTGAAGTTTTGTTCTAATGGCAAAATGAGGCATGAAGGCAGGGCCTAGAAGCCTACTTCTTCCTGCAGCAAGCCAGCCACTTGCCCTCACTACCTTTTATTTACACACAGAGCACATATCAAGGATTTTCATCAGACTAAGCAGGATGCATTGCAAGACCTAGTACAGATCCTATTGGTTAGTCAAAAGGTTTGGGAGCAAACTGTTGAGGCCCAGCCTTGTTCATTCAAGCTCTGCACGTCCTACAGGCTACACTGCTGCTCTTCTCCATAAATTCACACTGATTTCTTTCCAAAATTAATTCCCTTAAAGAACTGAATGGCACATAGGACTAAATGATCTATTACCTTTTTTTTCTGACTAACTATGATCTTCCACCAGCAGATAAAAATCTGATTTGTTAGAGACAGGCAAATATTTGGTATCTATCAGGAAATTTGGAACCCTAGTACAAGAGTGTAACACATGATTAGCGAGGGAGAGTTGTTTACTGTTACTGTTCTACAATGGGTGTCTTGTCAAGTGTCAATACTGCAAACATTTCTATGCCTATTCACACATGTGAGTAACTATTGACTTCAGTGCTGGATGCAAAGAATGTAGCCTCAGAAATGTGATAGAGAAAAGAACTTTTCTCTTTGGCATGAAGTTAGTATTTGAGCTGACTTTAGTGCTGTATTTCACCAAAACATTCACATTTTACTGTCAGAGTATTTCAATCAACTGCATCATACTTCTGCTCCTAAGAAAATAAATTGTCACAAGATAGAAATCACTACAGTAGAGGACCAGCACAGCAGTCTGCAGGATGTATGATTGCAGTGGGCAAAAAGTCCACCAAATAAATAAGTTAAATTAGCAATTTTAATAAATTTTGGTCTGCAAGGAAGATGCCTTGTAATACAGTGTAATTCATGCAAAAAAATTCATCCTTGCATACCTAAAAGTCAGATACTAAGTAACGGGCCTGATTTCCAGAAAAATACAAATGCTCACTACCCCTGAAAGCCAGGTCATTTTTATTTGAATTTCTATCTGCAAGCACTGCTATCTGCAATGCACAGAAGATCTACATGAAGTAAACTGTAATAGTAATTTCACTTCAAAATTGTACCCATTTTCCCAAACAATCCTGCCACAGCACATTATCTCTGCACAGTATTTGCTTAAAAATATTCAAAGATCCACAACTAAAAGAAAAATAAATTCAACTCCTGCACATATGCAATGTGTTTGCTAATACTTACCAAAAGATTCTCTGGTTTGAGGTCCCTGTGGACAATGTTCTTGCTGTGGATATAAACCAGTGCTTCACACAGGTCAGTGATCATGACAGCAGCATCATGTTCCGTGAACTTCACACTTTCTATGATTGCATCAAATAAGTCCCCTCCTGGGACATACTCTAGGATTAGGTAGATCTCAGCTTCTGTCTCATACACTTCAATTAAGCTTACTATATTGGGATGAGAGAGACTCCTAATGATCAGAATTTCACTTTCCATCATGTCCTCTTTCCCCTTCAGCTTGGATTTATCAACAATTTTCATGGCATAGATCTGATTGGAGTCACAGTGCCGACATTCCTTCACCACTGCAAAGTTTCCATCCCCGATAGTTCTGCCAATCTCATAGTGTTTTTCCACATCAGCTCTGTTTTTAATGGCATGCCTCCGGCTTGTGTTTTCCAATCCCTGAGGCCTGTTTTCTTCTTTATTCACTCTGCGCTCCCCTGTTTTTTCTCGTCGCATCATGTCACTCTCTCTACGCATGATATTCCCCTCTCTTCTGGCACCCTCCTCTTTAGCCCTTTGTCCCTCTCTGCCCTCCCTATGTGTTTTAGATAGTTTCTCAGCATCCCTCAGAGTGTCTTTCTTTAGCCAACCACTTTGGTTCATTACACAGCTACTTCCATCCTCTTCCTTTGCTTCATGAGTTAGCTGCAGCCCTTCTAGAGCATTCTTCTTGATTTTTACTACTTCCTTCCCATGGTTTTCATGTTTCTCCACATCCCTTTCCTTCTCAATGCTCCTTTTTTGCTTCTCCAGCTCTTCATTAACATTCCTATGTAGGGACTTCCATGTCCTCCTACAGCCATTATCTTTCCAACCAACTTCCTCACCTTCCAGACAAGTTTCTGAAGATTTTCGGCAATTCCTGATCTTTGCATTTCTTTCTACATGGTACCTCTGACATGCACCTGTGTTCAGGTCTCTGTTCTCAAATGAGGCCTCAGCCTGCCTTTCCCTTTGTAACTTTTGCCTGGCCTGCCTTTCCTGTTCGCACTTCTCACACCTCACCACCTCCTCTGAACTCTCTTCTAATCCCTCCTCAGGACTCCTCTCATGGTTAAGGTACCTCTCACTTTCTCGGGTTTTTCTAGAAGGCTTCACTCCTTGCTCACTACCCCAGCTCTCTCTAGTCCACTTTTTTTTGATTCTCATTTTTTCTTCTTGCTTTGTCTTGGCTTGACTTTTTCCTTCATGTCTAACTACCAGTTTGGGAGACATGTCTTCACTGCAGTTCTTGGTAATTTCTGTCTCATCAAAGCCACTGTCCACTTTTGAAGCCTTGTCATACAGCCTGCTCTTCAGTTTTTGTGACTGCTCCTCATTCTCCTGAATGGCAGCACTGGCAGCATATGGATTTTCAGGATAAAGTTCTTGTAATACCACCTCCAGGTTCTTCAAAGTGAGGGGCTCCCTCCCCATGGCTATGAATGCATCACCTTCCCTGAAGAAGTCAGAAACACTTCGGATTTCTCTGCCTCTCAGATTGTAAAGCTTTCTCACACGGTCATTCTTCCAGCGTGGAAATCCCAGAGCTTCTGATATGTCAGCCATCAGCTGTTCAAAGGTCTGGACCGATCTCCTGTTGAGAAGCAAGGTTATCCTTCTGAGTGTGTGTCCGCCAGGTTTCACCACTGTAATAATCCTTGGCTTCACAGGGCTGTGTTCTGAATGTATCGTGTGAAAACTATTACGGGGATTAAAAAATGGGGACCTATGAGCACTTTCACTCAAACATGGTTTTCCATAGTTTCCACGACCAACAGGAGGACAAGTCCCTTGTAGTTTCCTCTCTTTTACTTTTGAGCTTGCATTGTGTAACGAATAGCCAAAGAAGCCTCGGCGTCCTAAAGCAAAAGAAGAGCAGGCATATTATTAATTTTGCATAATCAGATCTTTCTGATGTGCTACATATCACTGTAAGTTACCTTAGAGAGTAAGGGTCGGTGCATTCAATGCTTATAAAAAACTTTAAATGCCACTAAGGAATAACTCCACATACATGCAACTACAAATATTTTCAAGTTTGTGAGAAAATGTAAATGCACTTTGTGACAGAGAAATGGCATTAAAAAAATAATAATACTGGAAACAAATAGATCCTTCTCCTAATCCTCCCATCTTCCAGACATCCTAAAAAAAAAAAGGAGTTACTTGTGCCAGGATTGCATCCAGATTGTTTAGCATTTTTTTATGAATCTACCTACCATGAACTCTTTCAATTCCTTTCTGAACCCAATTACAATTTTGGCTTCTGTAAACTCTGTGGCAACAAGTTCCACAATTACATTGCATTAAGTAAAAGAAACTAATTGCTTCTGTTTTAAAATTGCTACCAGATGGCTATGTGTGTGCAACCTTATATTCTTATAATTATCTCCTCTTCACTTTCCCTGGACCATTCATTTAGTTTCTAGACTTATATAACAAATTAAGTAAATGAGATTCTTTTTAAAATGCATTACTTTAGCTACAATTTTACAGCAATTTTGTACTACATTTAAAAGTAATGTAATTTAATTTTTTCCTTTAAAGAAAGGCTATCTTAGTTTTGTTTGATAATTGGAATCCTGGTTTTCCAATATTTTGGTTTGACTTTTCTTTTCTAAAAATTATGTAAAATCAAAGTCCTTTATATCCTCTACGCACATTAACAATTTTCCCTCCAATATTTCATCTTAGAAGACCAACCAAAGAAAACAGCACCATTTGTTACATGTAATTCTGAAAAAGAAGAACTGAAAACGAAACACGTGGCTAGGGAAAAAACAAGCTATAACATAATTCACTGTCTATAAACACAACACTAAGCTAAGAACAAAAATGTCCCCTTAAAGTACTCCGATTTCTTGTACTTATTAAGATTAAAACTTGATTACAATGCAAGTCTTTTCAGCATCAAGAAAAAACTTTCAGAATGAGATCACAGAGCATTTCCAACTCCATTTAACAGTCTTGCAGTTCAGTTGGGAACAAACATTCAATATGCATGAACTAACAGGACCAATCCAAAAGAAAGCAGCCAAAATGATTACCAAACCATTACCAGGAAATTCCCAGACACAAATGGCTTATCTCCCAGAGAATCCAACCCATTTTCATACATTACTATGATTACATAGTCAAAGTACAGTGGACAAATCCACAAAGGAAAATCTGTGCATATGAGCGTTCCTCCTGGTGCTGGGGTTAACACACTTGTTCAAGAGTTCTGGCAAGCTTAAGCCTAGTACATTTTGGTTTTCAATTGCTGAAAAGCCATTTTCAGTATTTCCAGCTATGTATTTTTATTTGTCCTTTTTATCAAGGCATAATAGAATGAAGAGGAAATATGCCTCCTCACCTAGAACAACAAACAAAAGGGAAAACTACAGTAAGTGCTGCAGCATTCACTCGCTTTGCCTCAAAAATAGCATATCCAAAAGGCCAGGGGTTGAGTGGGGAAAGCGCACGAGGAGACACTGCTACAGACCTCCACTCTGCTGTTGGCTTTGTTCAATGTACGATGATGGACACTTCTTAGCTGTAATACTCTCACCAGCTAAGCGCTGTGTGCCCCCCAGCATGTCCCTTAACTCTTGGCTTCATTTTCTTCCTCTGCCAAATGAGGTAGCTACTTCTTCTCCAAATAAATATTACAAAGAAGCCCAGCTGCCAGCTCGCTGATTGAAGACATAAGCATTATATAAGAGCTATGTGTGACTAATGCCTGGTGGTTGTACAAGTTATTTCTGTCTTAATTCTGCTTTTTAAGGATGATCACCTGTTATCAAAAGATGACTACATATGTGCTAGTGATTTTTCAGTAATCAGCTATTTACATTCCACCCAGAATAAAGCCTACTGTGAATGGGGAAAATAAATAAAAAAAAAAAAAAGAAAAAAATCAGATGTAATAACAGTTCTCTGAAATCTAATTCAACTCCAGAACATGTTGGTTACCAGGAACTGCCGAAGCTCTGAATTTAATCAACATTTCCAGATTCTTGCGTACCCACTGTCATCAAAGCATTATCTTGCTTATGGGAACAGCATGTGACATTTTTACTGCTTATAATCTTGGTACAACATAAAAGCAATTCTGCACTAATAATGACTTTTCCCACGGATTATGTTTCTTCCAGCTATGCTGCCATTATCACACCTTTCTATAAACCATTCATTTTAAGTGCCTGGCTGCACCGTTGGTTGGTTCAATTACCCAAACATTAATTATGTTTCCTTTCTTCACTAAATCTGCTAGGCTTTAAACAGAAACTAAGTTTATTTTTTAATTCTATAACTAATGGAATAAGAGCAGTTTTATGTAATTACTAAGAACAATCCAGGAATGTGTTTCTGTGCTTTTTAAACTGGCTTCATTCCTAGCCAAAACCAGTTTGACACAAGCCACAAGTGTATATATAATCATTTTAGGAATATGAATAATATTGCATATTTTTCTAAGATGAAAAAGAAAGTGTGAATGCTTAAATTGATGCATAAAGGAATCTCCTAATGTTTTCTGAGAAAAGACAAAGTGTCAAATTTTTCAAAGTCGTGGTCACAATAACTATATATTACATAAAATAAAAATTTAATTTAATTTGCCTATTTTAATCATAATTTCTGACATTTTCCAGTTATGCTATATTTATTTTAGCTGATACACAGGGAGCAAGCCTCAATCTGTCAGGACAGCGCACACACTTAAAGCAGTAACAAGCATTTCTAGAAAGCCTTCAAAGGTCACACACATACACAAGTTCTATAGCTACAATTTATATTGCTTCAAAATCTTGTTTCCATATTTATATGCAAGTGGGAGAGGGAGGAAGAGGGAAGTGGCATCAGAAAAACACTTCAATGAGTCTGAGTACTGGCAAATTATACAGCAGAGAAAAAAATGTGGTTTTTCTCTTACTGTTTTACTCAGAGCTAATGGTTATCAAATATACCTATTTCTTATAAATGTTAATATGGATGGATGCATGCATCTGTCTATTTTTATCCATATACACATCTATCTACATATGCTTGTGTATTACCATGTATCAATATATAGGATGATGCAAAAGATTAAGAAGGCAGAAAACTGTAGGGAAGCAGCATAGCCGAGGAGGCTGCTGAGGACTGTTGCTGTGGAAGGGCAGGGGTAAGGCAGCACAGCTAGTCAAGGGTACCATGCATGCCACCTAAGCTGTGCATATGGGCACAGAGAAAAGAAAACTGGGTCTCACAGAGCAATACAGAGCTCCAGATGATGAAGACATGACAGTCTTGTAGGGTAAACAATCACACCAAGTCCCTAGAGAAGCAGGGAGGATGGGATGAACAGGGATTTAGGAGCTTGAACAGGCAGCAGGAACAAGAAGTTTAGCACCTACTGACCAGAGCACAGGTGCTCCCTGGAGAGAAAATGGTTGCTGCAGGGAGCACAACTTCTGTGGTTCATTTTTTAAAAGCCAATTCACAAACCATTTGTGATAGTCACAGCCAATGCCACTGAGAGGGGGAGAAGGAATAGGGGGGAAACTACAAAAATTCCTCTAGAAGACCTTTCCTTATAAGGTTTTGGCTCATACTCTGCACCTGGAGTAAAATAAAGTGAGTTCAGAAGCTCTGAATAACATCTATATACAGAGCTTCAACCAATGTATATCTTAAGGAATTGCCTGGCTACACGCCCTACAGCAGCAGAGTAACGGAGTTTGCCAGAGGTCACCTATTCTTGCAATTAAAAATGTATTGCTGCCATTTGTCCTTCAAAACTTACCCCTTTCCTTGACCAGTCTACAAGTTTTTGTTCATTAATTAAAGTTATTTCCATTCATCTTGCATTCCTTCTTGGCTCTTCTGCTTGAGATCATAGTTTCAGTAATTAACTGAATGGTTTACCCAGCAGCTAATTCTGCTATCAAGTCACAGGCTGCAGTAGAATTAAATTTTTTACGAGTATTACAACACAATTTAAAACAGAAGGCAACACTGAAATAGGATCTAGTTATGGCATTGCTTCCTGTGAATACGATGATGTTATTTAAGCCCTGCAATTTCTTTAGAGGGCCTTGGATCAATATGAAAGCCTCCACTTAAAAAAGCAACCGTGAAAACTCCCCAAAACATTAGCAGCATTCTTCACACAAGAAAAGTTGCACACGACAGAAACTGTGGATCTGGGAGTCATTTTAATATATTGGTCCCAATATAGCATAAACAAAATACTGTTTCAAATGGGAAGGGAAAGAACAGCACTAAAAATATCTGGTTTTTCCTTAAGCCCCAGCAATTCCTGCTGAGGCCATGCAAAACAAAGACCACAGGAGCCCAAAACATTTAATTCTTGTCAAAGTATCAACAAGTATCTTAAAGTACTTGAGGATGAAGAACATCTCTGGCCTTTAACGCAGACCAGCCAAGTATGTAGTTCACACAGGTTACCAGTGTGCATCAGCAGTCGGCTCCAGGATGCATTCTAAGTCCTCTAGAAGCATGCAATCTTGATCTCCTCTTCTTTCTGCAAATTATTAAATGTTGCAACTTGCAGGGCTAGTGCACACTGTTAGTGCCCAAGACTGAAGTAGTAGTATGACAAGACTCGATGTGCTAAATTAGTTACACGGAAACAAAATATGATCACAGGCATCCTTTTACCGCAAGTAAATTTTGCATGGGTATTATTTACAGCCCTACTGTTGGAAAAGCTACTGGTGAATTTTTCTCTAAAGAGCCATAGCTGTAGCACTCTCTCTTGCCTTCCCTCCTGCTCAACCTTACCTCCCTGCCATGCTTTACAGCGTTTTCGGGCAGAGATTTTGGTTGAGTCAGGACTAGTGGTTATTTCAGCAACAATGAAAGGCAGTCACACTGTGTCAGTTTTATCCAGATAAAATCCTGAGTAGAAAAAGAAAATCAAATTTCACAAGGACTGGATCAAGACAGTGTCAAACATAGCAGGACAGTCCCTGCCAGTTCCAGCCTGAGCAAGTTCCAACAGCTCACACAGCTCAGAGGTATGGTGGACCTTGAGGACCCTAGCACGCTTCAAGCCAAGCTTCAAAAATGTCTTTTCCCCTGTAATAGCTACTTCAGTAACTGCTAGAGGAGGGCCAAGCACCAGAACTGAGAATACAGTTTGTCTCTCTGTCCTCTTGGCCATCCCATGGTGCTCCTCTGTGTAGAAGCTGTTTAATTCAGACAAAAGCAGACAGAGCAGATCACGAGGGAAAGGAACATCTGAAAATGGGGCATTTAGAGGTATTATGCAAGCCATTTTGGTGGCAAGTCAGTGTCTGGCTGCTTTCAAAAACCCCACCAGCTATCAGGCCAAGAAAGTAACGTTAATTAGAAAAAGTAGAAGTTGAGCAGTTGAATCAAAAGTTTGGGACTGAGTAAATGTGGCTGGACTTCTCACAAAGATACTGAGAGTCAATAGGGAAACTGAGGAGACTGGAAATGGCATGTCAGAAGGGACACTGGAAGAAAACACGGAGCACAGAAATTTTGCTACCAAAGGAAACTAAGACTATAGACAAACATGTACGGAGACAGATAAACAGGACTAGGGAGAAGGGGGTCACTCTGCCCTCCCACGTGTTATGGAAGACAAACTGGCCCAGCAAAGAGACAGGATTAAAAATTTCTTATAAAACAGGGTATGGCAAAGGGATTAAAATGGAAGCTGATTGGAGAAATGCCAAGGAGAGACACAATGCAGTAGGAGCTGGGAGAGGGAGCTGGAACTTGCAGGGAGAGACGAGGAGGCCTGGGCATAGGAGAGGGAACTGGAAGGGGCATTGCTCTTCTGATATCACTGTCCAGAAGCCAGCCAGGGTGTAGCAGGGCCAGGCGCTGAAACTGAAGAAGGAAACCTAGTGAAGAATTGGATGGGGAGGATAAGAGAAAAGAAGGTATAAGAGGTATTGGGACAGACTGCAGGGAATGGAGTAAATAGGGCCATAGTTAGACATTGTCTGACAGCAGTTCCTATGAACTTTGACACTGGCTGATAGCAATTTCTATGAACTTTGCTGACACAGTAGAAGCAGATGGAGACTGTAATAGGGATGCAGTAAAATGTGAGGGTGAGAATAAGAGCAAGTCAGGAAGTCAGGCTGGATGTTGAACTTAGGCAAAGGGATGGGACTGGGAGCCAGCAACAGAACTGTCTTCACATGGTCTGCTCCTTTGCAGTTTTTTGCAAAGGACATCTACCTGCTTTTGTTGTCACTTACCATATTAGTTCCACTGATTTTTTTTTTAAAGTACAGGGAAAACGACATGCACACAAACAGGTGACTACATAAAGAGAACACTACCAAGGTCATCATTAAGACAGGACAAAATTAAAGCTGTCAGCATGACTTGAATTCACCTCCTCTTGCATACAAGATAGTTTAGAAGGGCATACAGTTTTTCCTATGTCTACTCCAGGGTACAGTGGATGCTCTTTTATAGATAAACTGGAATCAGGACTGTGGCGTAAAAAAAAATCTGTAATTAGAAGAGCTGAAAAGTGTGTAGTGAAAGAATACAGGAAGAATAGTTTCTCTGCATAAGGCAGTGCAGCCCTGAAGAACTGGATTTTCTCTCAACCAGTTCCATAGAGTTTCAAAGCAACAGACTTAATCTAGATTTCTCAGAGAGGATTACATTCTAATGGCCAAAGCAACGTCCTGAGACCTGATCTGCAAACCTGCTCAGCGCTCACATCTGCAAGAGAATATACTGGAAGAGGTACTCCAGATGCAAGGTAATATGACACAACACATAGATAACGCTAAGTCATCCCAAAATTCAGGATTTGGGCATCTCAGGTTGCTTTCTTTCCCTTTAAAGTACTTTTTACTTTATTTTTTGCACCTTGACTCCCACTGAACCCTGTTCATGCCCTCTCTTTATAGGTATCACAGAGATGCTAATCCATGTTTGTTGCTGTAGCAATAACCATGACAGAAAAGCCCACAAGTTAATAAGCCTGTATTAACAGCAGGGTTCAAAAAGCATGCAGTGAAAGGCATGAACAGCCAGGGTAAACAGTAAGTAGATGCTCATTAGGTAAGCTTTGTCCATCACATACACTGATGGAGCCAGAGACCCTGGGGAAAAAACAGCAGCATCTGATAATGTAATTAATGTTTATATCTTAATGCACAGGAACACAGGTTGCGGGGACAGTGCTACTAATCAATAGTCATAAAGGCTTGACTTTGTAACCTGAACAATGTCAGATTTTAAGTACCTGGCCTCGTAGAAATAATTTTTTTTAATACATTGAACAAATTGTATGTGTTCAGAAGACATTTGATGGTAAGGCAGTTGTAGATTTGTCCTGGGTTCAGCTGGGATAGAGTTAATTTTTTTTTTTTTTTCAGGAACCTGGGAGGTGGGGTGGCATAGCTGGGGCAGCTGACCTGAACTGGCCAAGGAGCTATTCCATACCATGTGACATCATGCTCAGTATATAAATGGGGAGCGGGCCGGGGGGTGGGCTCTTCTTTTCGGTGGGGGAAGTGGCAGAGCGTCGGGTCCCGGGTGGTGAGCAGTTGCACTGTGCATCACTCTTTTTGTATACTTTTTCATTAGTACCGTTGTTGTTGTTGCAATTTCTTTGTGTTGTTCCAGTAAACTGCCTTTATCTCAACCCTCGAGGTTCCAGGTTTGTTTTTTTTCCTCTCCTCCGTCTTCCCCCCATCCCACCGGAGGGGGGCGGGAGGAGTGAGCGAGCGGCCGCGTGGTCCTTTGTTACCGGCTGGGCTGAAACCACGACAAGAATACACTATGCAAGAAAATATTACTGTGAATAATATGGTATTATAACAATGGTTTACTAAACCAAATAAAATAAGCACAATCTAAGTATTTTTAGAAGACCAAAGTGTATTTTATCCACTTATATTAACAAAGTTACTCATCATGGTATTTGCACAAATTCTTATCTGCATTAGCTACTGGTGCAGAAGGAAAACAAAACCATGTTCGGTATTACAAATGCCGTTTATCAGCCAGAATCTTTCAAAAACAGTTTTAATACTGTCACAGTGGGGAAAAAAAAAGGGGGGAGATGTGATCAGTGTAATTCTGTAACATCATTTCTGCTACCCTAATGGGCATTTCCAGTCACACTCATGCCAGCGCATCCATGACATCCATGTCCAATTTGCACTAGTGTAATGGAGATCAATCACTGACCCAGTCTAACAAAATTTGTAGAAAACTAAAATCACTTAGCAGCTCAGGCAGTATTCTTATTTCACCAAAGAAAAACTAATTTGGGCTTATCTACAAAAAGGAAAACACCACCAGAATAATATCTCTATCTCATAAATACACAGTTTTAGCCTTAAAAGATCCTATAAAATCAGTATGACAGAATCCCAAGCTCATTATCTTTCACAACTTCACATCAAGCATGCTTAAGTTTGCATGCAATATTATTTTTCCTTTAACTCTCAGCCCTGCAAACTCAGCTGTGTGTCAAGTTGGGTTCCTTCTGTCCCACATGTCACCAACAGAACTGAAGTTTCTCCTGGCCAAACATGTCTGGTCCCATTAAGTGAGTGCCAAAGTGTCAGCTGCGAGGAAAGAAAATGTCCTTAGTGGCTACTCCTAGAGTGCAACAGTATGGGAGACACACACCTTTATACCCACTCCCTGCCCTCATAAGGACAGGCAAGAAGACTTCAAAACTTTACATCATACATCGTATCTTCAACATATCTGCTTTTTATTTTAAGAATAAAATAAACATCCATTATGTCATGCAAACTGGAAACTAGAGATCTCCAAATCTTTCAATCCCAAAAAAGTCCATTCTCATTCTTCCCCAGTCTTTCACTCTAGAAAGAAATAAGAAGGGACTCTACTCCCTTCTCCCTGCCCATTTCTCTTACTCCCTTTTCACTGCCAGTTTTGGGACATAGACTCCTGAGTTTATGGGAGATCCTAGAGGGCAAAGAGTACCAGAGCAGCTAAAAAGCAGGCATATGTTGTAGCAAAGGAGTTCCTAAAATGGGAAGGATGATCTGGAGGCACAGCCTGGGGGTAAAACCTTGCAGCTGGCTGGATGTCAGCACAGGGAGGGAACCTGAGGGATGTCCACATTGGATCCCTCACTATGGCTGGATAAGCTCTGGATTTTTTCCATTCTGAGGATGGATGGTGCCTCTGTGTCACCCCCAGCCCCACTGTGGGTGCCATCGTGCAGTGAAATGCATGTAGGAGGCTCAGCATGCAGCAACATGTAACCATATTTACTGTATGAGAACCACAAGGGATAAATGACATTTAGCAGCCACCTTTCCTTCTTTCTCCTCAAAGAAGATAAACTCAGGGTTTTCCTGGCCACTCCCTCCCCCCACCTTCTCTTTCACTAAATGTTCAGAGCCCCTCTGTAGCCTGCCCTGGCCCTCTCCTGTCCAGCTCCCCCCAGGATAGAGCAGCAGGGTCCAGCCTTAGCTCTCAGTCTTACGCTCCCTTTTCCAACCTGACAGGAGCTGTTGGGCAAAAATTACCTTCCCAGGCACTCACCTCCTTCCCCTGCAGGCCTACAGCCACCCCACTGTACGGTTTAAGATTTTCTAAATCAAGACATTTGTAATTAAAAAATAAAATATTTACAGCAAACACAGATGGCTATTACCATGTGTTAGTGTTAAACTGTGTTGAATCACCCCCAGAGCAGCAGATGAAGGTAAAGATTTCATGTAGTCTGGTAATGAGTCACAAGTGTCATCATTTTTTTTTTTTTTTTTTTGAGAAGAACCCCACTTTCATTATCTTCTTTCTGACATTTTAAGGGTAGCAAATTAAAAAGCGAGCATAAAGAAAGCCCTTTAAAGAAGTATACAGATGTAGACTCTGTAAAGACCAAGTGAAATGTAAGACTGCACGTGAAATGAATCAGTGCCTTTGGAGGTGTGAGGCTCAGTCTAAGTTGTTACCCTGCATAAAACCAAAAAAAGAGTATTATGAAACTGCTCATTTATTTCATTTCTTTCAAAGGTGACAGGCTGTGTATTTTATTGGGAACAGCCATGGCTGCTTTCTGCAGTTTGACTGCTTTAGGGTCTGCCCCAGTAACCAGGGAAGTGAACCCTGCAGTCCAGGACCTTCCATCAAGAATCTTTCAGGAGAGGGACAGAACTGACAGAGGGAAACAAAAACATCTTACACAATTGCAATATTGGCCAGGATCCATCTGGCAAAGCCCTCCATGTGTTTAAGGCTCAGTGTATGGGGAGTTTCACATTGATGCTTTTGACTCCTGAACTACCATATATTTCAAATTAATTATTCATGTTTCACCACAAAGTAAGCTTTCACTGCTTTTTAATCCTGTTAGCCAACATTGCCTCAGTCAAAGGAGCAGGATGCTGTTTCTTCTTGTGAGAGATTTTATTTGCATTGCTTCCTAAATCTCAACTTGATGACTAATTGGTTGCAACTGAGCAAAGCCAGTGAAAATAAGAGAGCTTGCAGAGGTGTCACTGAGGGTTTAATTATGCTTTCAGATCCTTTATTACCAATAACCTTGTTGCATAACTAAAGGAAAGACCCAGCCAGAGTCTGATTCTCCATCTGGTTTGCAAAAGGGGCAATTACCCAAAAGTTTGCTTTGGAAATTTAGCACATTTAAGAGAGGTTAACTTGCATATAAATGTAGAATTCCCAACCCTATTATTACAGAACCACTTTTTCAGAAGAGACTCATATATTAAAGTCAGCATTGTAAAATAAATTGTTTTGCAGAACTTATAAAAGAAAATGGGCTTCTCAGGGAAAACTCTACACCAGTGCTAATTAGACTTAAAAACATGATGACAAGCAGAAAGATCAGAATTTTCACACCACCAGACATTTCTCAGCATTTCCACTAGCTACATTATTTGGGGTGACAAGAAAACTAAAAAATTGGAGTATATGTGCAGGCTAGCAATACTGAGTGGGAGATGGTGTTTTTTAGAATGACTGAGAGCTTCTTCTAAGAATATATGACGTAAATAATTGTTTTGCAATCTTACAGTAATTAGACACAGTAAACTATACTAGCGACAGAGGGAAGAGGTAAATGTGCCTGGCTTTCTTTTACAGTGAAGGCAAACTACTGCTAGGTAAGATGAACAATTTGCAAGCATTACCAAAACTCCAAATTTACATTAGAACCAATCGAGCCAGTAGCTCCCCATGCTTTTTTCATTGTTTCTAGTATCTGGTGAACACTCCAAAAGGACAGACCCTGTACCCTGAAAATGAAAAAAAAACCTGGAAAATGATATACTGTTAAGAAGTGTCACATTCACCTTTCAACTACTACATTTTCAGCTCTGTTCCAAGTTGCACTGAAGCTAATTAAAAGTCACATTACCTTTAGTGAGGTCTGGATCAGATCTAACTCAGGCTGCTGAAGCCACCATAATGTTCTGATACTAATTATATGCAAAAGAAAATCTATATAATGCTGATTTCAAGCATTGTTAAATGTTTAGGAATCATCAAGTCAATGGAAAAGAGGAAAAGCAGTAACGGAAACCAACTCAGTTCATCCTAGAGCTGTTGGAAAAGAAGGAAGGACCACCAGCTTCCCTGACTTCTACAAAACTATAGATGTTTCTGCAGAAAACAAACTAAGCTAAGTAATCTTAGAAATGGGGAAATGAATCCCACACAACTTCCCTTAGTCACCACATGCTGAAAGTCCCACAGATGCCAAAATTGTGAAGCTCTACAGAACACAACTAGAAAAAGCAGCAGTGCAGACAGATACACAGCATGTAGTGACACTACCAGATCAAGATACATTCAAAACTCAGGTTAGCATGCCCAAGGTAATTAACTTGAGCATAAAAAAAACCCCAACCAACCAACCAAAAAAACAACAATAAAGACTAGGTAACTTCAGCACAGCTCAAATTCAGAGGCTTGAACAGCTGCCAATACCCTGAATTAAAACCAAGTTATCTTATCTTTGCTGACAGTTTAAGTCCAATTAACCCATTCAGGTTAATGAACCACAGATGGAGATTTACCAGAAGCTAGCTCTCAGCTGATGTGTCCTAACATCCTACAAAAATTTTCATGGAAAGAGTCATGCCATTTCAGGAGATCCACACCCATTACACCACAAGAAAAACTCTAATTCTGCAGGATCAGTTTTATCCAGAGAGCCACAGGACAACATCCTGAGATACAAAATGCAGCCACTTCTTGAGAAAAGCATGAGAGTTGCTATAATAACTGCACTTCTACTACATGAAAATAGCTGTAACATGTTTTGTAAGTTTGTTTTCACTTACTGACTGTTTTGGGACTCTGCTGGCTCCCAACATTTTAAAGAGTCAAAACTGCATTTAGACCATATAAAAATCACAAGAAGCATCAAGAGGAAAAAAGGGGGGCTAAAGAAAAAGGAGACAAGGAGGTAAGAAGATAAAATTGTATGCAAACATGCATACACATACATTTTAATTTCTATGTAAAGCAAGTAGCAAAAGCATGCATAATGAACTGTCAGGTTTGGTGATAAACTCCGAGATTATCCCCTCACACAATCTAGGTTGCAAGCTAAAACGCTCAGAGGAAGAAGCCAGAATTTTGTTATACTGTTGCAAGCAGTTTGTTTTTAAAAAGGAAATGTTTCAGTACTCAGGGTAGCAAAAGTTTCAGTTTATGGGGTTGTTTCCAAACACAGCCTCTAACAACCTGAAAACTGTTCCATTAGCCCAAACCAGTGGCCTGTCCAGTCCTGCTGACATTGTGTACTGAATGTTCCCTGAGGAAGGCAGAAAATAACGCTTTGCAGTAAAAAGCTATGGAATAGTTTTCCTATAAATATCTGTTCTGCTGTTAAATAGGAGCAAACATAACCGACATAACTACAGAAGGCAGGGGACACAAGGGTGCAATCAGCATTCTTCCCCAGAGAGGTTTGGCTACCACATGTCACAGCATCCCCATCTGACACAACAGCCCTCCCCCACCCCTTGAGCCCCTGCCTGTAACCGGTGTAGCTCCACTTGTAGCAGTTTCCCAGCTGAAGGAAAATTCACCACCCTTAAGTGGGTTTTAACACACAGTTGTGCAACAGCTTAAAATCTTTGCCTCACATGGTATTTACTTTTATGCAGAGCATCAGTGCTCTCTGAGCAGCCCACAAGCACTCATCCCAAGTGAACTATACTCACACCAACTATTAACAGTCCAAGTTACTTCTAATCATCAATTTTATTGCAGTACAGATGATGCTGTGTGTGCCTTTCAGAATAGTAAATGCTAACTTCACACTCAGACTTCAAAGCTTGCTCTCATACCTCGAACAGCTGCTGAGGTGGTCTCTCAGCCTGGGAAAAGGAGCATAGATAGCCTGACCCCCACCCAGCTCCCCCGTGGGAAGCAGCACAGACTCGCCCTCCGGCTAGTAGTAGCCGCTTGTTCAGCTTCCCAAAGGCTGTGCAACGAATCCACTTCATTAGTTTCCCCTGCGATACAACGCGGGGGTAGCTGGGGGGCTTCTCTTTAACCGAAAATACGAGTAATTGAAGGAGCACGGTAGAATAGCCACCCCAACTTCGCCCCCCCCCCCCTTTTTTTAAAGCCTTCCTTCCCTCCCTTCGATCCCACCGCCAAGCTGTGTCCCTCCCAAGCCCCCATTTCAAGCCCAAACGCCACCGAAAGCTCTCCCCCCCACCCCTACCCGCTCACCGCAACCCCACAGACACGCGAGGAGCCGGGGAGGAAGTTTCGCCCCCCCTCCTGCCCCCAGCTCGTGCCCCTCCTCCCAAAATGACA